>NC_092263.1:15048747-15143747 GCF_036320965.1 Panulirus ornatus | reverse complement strand
CTATCATACACCACCATCCTAAATCATTTCTTGACTGTGCTCCTCTCACCTCTCAAAAATTCCACACTTCATCACATAACAGGATCTGATTTCCTTTTGTTCAGCAAAATCTCCATAACGTAGTTCACGTCTCACTTCCATTTGCCTTCGAAACAACCACAGGTGACTGACCATTCACCACCACCATTATCACCCCATGGCTGGCTGCCCATTCATCTCCATTCGAACATCAACACTATGACTGCCTCGTCATTCTCTCCAACATCATCCGAACACCATCACTAAATCTCGGCTCTACCTTCTACCTCCACCATCGTCCAAGTAGACCACTACATCTGGTCCTCCACTCACCTCCACCATCTTTTTAGCAATGCCACGTCTGCAGTAGTCTTCACGGACGCAGAGGCGGTCAAAGTCAACGACCTTCTTCACTTTTGAGTCCTGGAACATGTCATGGGAATTCTTTGCCTTTTCCAGCAGTACGTACATCCTCCTCTGGGGACACAAGTCGAACGTTAATATTTACATTATCATCTACAGTCCGACTTGGGAACCAGGGAACCTCGTTTTGTGGAACATAATCTCCTACTTCACACTGCCAAATGATATATGGAGAAAAGAACGTGAGGAAAAGTATTCAAGTGGCTTTTATCCATAACATTTCAGAGTAGTATCTCAAAAGCTCTAAGATAATAAAAAAAACTATTGATTATGATCTCTTACCTGAGGTGGGACTTATAGTGAAGGAAACATTGAAACATAATATGTTCTTTCATCTAACCTCTCCTATAAAGTCTATAAAGGTGCAATTAACGTCCCTTTAAAAGCATTATGAGTTACACAGCAAAGTTGTTTCCGAAGATTCATGTGAGGATTTGTTTGGATAAAAGACATCAGCTGCTCTACATCCATTACTAAGTCTACCCTATTGTTTATATATTCAAATTTCTTTCTTCTATGGCTGTTTAGATGTCATGATTTTTCATGTATCTCTATATGATTGAATGGTATGTATCTAGACTATGTTATCATCAATGTTGGCAACAGTGGACATAATGCATTTCAGAATTATATTCAAGAATATCTGTTTTGATAGATATCACTCTAATATAGATATAACATCTAACCTAAAATGCAAAAATATCTAACCACTCGATACAATGACACTTGGTAAATGCTATCTTTCAAAATGGAATTATCTTCCTTATATCAGTACAGACACTGTTACAAGATTTAAGAATTTGAGACAAATTAACCGATTCATATCATGCAGCCGTACCTCTTCCTCACTACTGTACTTGGCCTTCTCCTCTTTAGACTTCCTTTCTGACTCACGTGTAGTGAGGTAGCTGGTTCTCACCCCTACCAGTGAACCTGTGGCCTTGTCTCTGGCACCCACAGTCAACCCAGATGCCAGACAGAGCCTCACCATCTTGCTATGCATCCCTTCTCTTGACTTATTACCGTCCTCGTGAACGCCTTTGCTCTGCAAAGTTGTTAACACATTTAAAGATACGTATCAAAGTATTGTCAGAGACTCTGTTTGGTGCATTCCACTTTCCTGACAAGTGGATTAATGCAATGCATATATATATATATATATATATATATATATATATATATATATATATATATATATATATATATATATATATATATATATATATATATATATATATATATATATATATATATATATATATATATACATATGCCTGATAGTGCTATGAATCCCAGGGTAACAGACTTCATCAAGAAGGCACAATTATGCCCATCATTCAGATAACCAGGAGCAAGACGGATCAGAATAAAAAAAAAAGGGAATGAATATCTTCAGTAGGTGAATTCGTTACTAGTCAGTATGTTTCTCTGTCTTCAGTTATTATATACTTTACCAAATTCTCCCTCGGATAGAATTCCAGTGCTAGTAGATCTTCCACTTCGGCGATATCTGCCATAGAAAGGACGACATACTCGATCTCGTCAGGGTTACCCATTATGCTGACACCTGCATGAAAAACGATGTGTCATTACTGCAATCAGTATTATCTGAAGGTAAAGACAAAAATAAGGATCAAGTAAAAACCATAATTAAATATTCTGGAACTTGGCAAACATACAATTATGTCTGCGTGGCTAACCTATACACAATACGTCATCCCATGATAAAAACAATTGGTAAGGATGAGAGAAAATGTGCAAAGCTAAAACAATATAAAGGGAAAATATATTCTCAGCTGTTCTTAATGTGCTGTCATTCTATTATTTTCATATCAAGGAACTTATAAAGGATATTTATCTTTCAACCCTTTATTTCGTAAATCAAGATCTGTGAGGCTTATATGACCAAAAGCACTGTTGATTATAAAGAGTTCACAAGTCTTTAAAAGTTTTAGATTGTATCCCGCACACACTTCAACCCTTATGAAAGGTGATGTGACATATGGCTACTAGATTTAAAGAGTTTGATTGCTTTCTCATTTCTTTCTAGCTGATGGTATACACGTAACATAAATGATCGTCAAGTCATTTATTGAGTAAGCTTATCATCTTAGCATTTGTGATATCAGCATGTAACTCACATCAGTTTTCATCTAGTCTATGAAAAAGGTATGTATTTCCCTACAATTATGCGAAACCTTTTCCCTCTTAATTTAAGCCTCACCCCATTGTTTTTATAGTCACGTGAGCACAACGTACTTGAAATAGATAATCTGAATCGATGGTACTAAATTCCCTGTGTTCTTTTTTTTTAGGGGGGATGATGATGGATCTTGTGATAAGTAAGACAGATATGAACAATGATTTTTACGATCTTAAGGTTTCTATACATAAGGAAGAAGGTTAACTCTGCGTTGGAAAAATCCACTCAATAACATTAATCAGATAAGATATTGAAGCAGGAGGAGAACTTTCACTCAGAGTGGAGAACGAATGTCAAGATCACCGTGGTTAAGAAAGAAAACAAGCGTCACCAAGCATTATCTTATTCCCTACTTAACAAGGAGCAGAGGAAAATGCAGAATTTGATGGTACGTTTAGGGTATATGATGTGGACTGGAATGCTGCTTGGAAATTCAGTGTGGATACGGACGAGGAGGTTCCGCGGGTGGATTAGGCCAATTATTAGTAGAGAGTTAGCTGGGACCACTTATGAAGAGCAGGGTACTCAATAATAGATAGTCCCTCATACCCACAGTGCATTATCATTCAAGCTATATTTCACCCTGAAGTCATCTCCATCCTATCTGATAACTAAAGAAATGCCTGATTCGAACTATGCCCATGTAATCATTCATCCATCCACACCACAAACACACAAGTTTTACAAGCTTAAACGACATAAATTCGATGATTGAAAAGAAGAAAAATCACGCCACTTACTTCTTCTTGAGAATTACCCTCGTATTCAGAGACGAATGGTCTGTCCTGCTAGACTGCTCAAAGTGAACTGATAGTGCGTGCGTCAACCGCAGTCGGCTAAAGGGTCGCAAGCAACGGAGAATAGCCTTTGCATCTGCTTCTGAAGAGCACAAGTGGGCATAAAAAGTGCACTTACATACTGTGTGTGTGTGTGTGTGTGTGTGTGTGTGTGTGTGTGTACTTTTGACACATTCTTGTTGTATTTTTTTTTCTTTATACTTAACTGGGTGCCTTGTTGGATGAGGTTTACTCATTGCTATATGTGTCTGCGTGTTAGTGGTGTGTGTGTGTGTGTGTGTGTGTGTGTGTGTGTGTGTGTGCTTTTGTCTACTGGACACATTTTTGTTGGCTTTCTTTTTCTTTTTTGTCCTTGACTGGGTGCTTTGTTGGAGGAGGTTTGCTCATTGCTATACATGTCTGCGTGTTAGTGTTGCGTGTGTGTGTGTGTGTGTGTGTGTGTGTGTGTGTGTGTGTGTGAATTTATTACTAGTGTGGTAGGGTGGGAGAGTTTGATTGTAGTGTTGCCTCGTCTCTTGCCTTGTATCTTTACTCCCGTATGTGTACATACAGAGAGATTTACATGAGATTTACATGAGAAAGACAGACAACACGAGTCTTAATTGGCCTGCAACTGAGTTGTTTAGTAAGAAAAAGAAGTTAACTTGACATGGAAATATAATTCGCTCAACAGTTTCTGAAAGCATCATCGTCTTCCCCGCTGCTGCATATCGGCCCTCTACTGTCCTCATTACAGTTATTGTTTATGCTGTATATTTCTGGCGTTTATCTCAGAGTATACCTGAAATTACATTGTATTTCTAAACGACTGTTGAAGGTATTTATAGTCTTAACATTCACTACGTTTGAAAGTAATTCATTCCAGTGCTCAACACACTTCAGGGAAAAGACTCTTTTTCCCCTGTAATGCATCTTTTAGCTCTGAGTTTTATTCCATTTGTCCTGGGATCCAGGAATTTTTTGTATTTCAAAAAGATGTTTCGTGGTTTACGTGATCGAACTTGTCTAGAATTTTGAACACTTGGATTAACTCCTGATGAAGTCTACCTTTTTTTTTTTCATTAAGGGAGACGAGATCCAATTGTGACAATTCTACCTCATACTATTTTTCTCCCCATCGTTCCACGTAACAATGACGTAAGGCTAATTGGGTGGTAGTTCAAGACACTTTTTGTCTCCTATTTTATATATAGAAGTACAATATGCTAGTTTCCAGTCAGTTGCCACCTGAACATCCGACGAAAGACTGGTTGAATATTCTTGTTATAGGGTATATCATCAGCTGTCTCCTGACATCCCTTAAAAATCTTGGAGCTAGGTTATCTGGGCTGTTGGATTTGTTAGGATTTATTTGGTCAAAGAATTTGAATATTTCAGAGTTCTCTCTTTCTCTAACCTTCAACTCCTTTTCATCAGAACCTTGAAACTTTTCATTTGTTGCGGTATTCGAGATGTTTTCTTCGATTGTGAATGCGGAGTTAAAAGATTAATTTAGTACGGTAATCATTTTCTTGTCGTCATTAGTTAGCGTGTCATGTTCGTTTCGTAATGGACCAATTCCTTCTTTATTGTCTTCCTTTTTCTTATATATTTGAAGAATTCCTTCAGATTATTCTTAACTCTCAAGGAAATTCTTTTTTCTTCGTCGCGTTTACTCTGTCGTATGACCTTCTTACACTCCTTTTGGATTTTGATTAATTTCTGGCGATTTTCATTGCTTCCCATTGATTTGAATTTCATTTCAGAGGCTCCTGCAATGCAAGGCAGCGATACCTCCAGCAGAAAGGAATCAGGAGTAACTGTATTCCTAATCATACAGCGTTGTCAAAGGTGAGTTTTCAGTGGCGTTGTAGCCTCACACGGGCGAAAATTCAGTGAAAATCTGTAAGTTCTTCTACTTCTACTACTTTAATCAACGAACTTCTGATCCCTTGGATTATCACAGACAGCCTCGTTAGAACCCAGTGGTCTGTTGCCATTGGAATTCAGTTGTGTTCAGCAACGTTCACACACAAAGCCACGTGCATACATTAAAACACTAACAAACATGCACCAGCATGGACAGACTCACAGGGGAGAAAAACATAGAGGATGGAATACAAACGGCCAAAATAACGTACAATGTAAAAGACAATAGTCACATAAACACACAGCAAGTTAAGACCGGCAACGCGCAAACTCACACGCAACATGAAGCAAACATGGAGCAATCGCGAATGCAACACATCTTACCATATAAACACACGCGATACAAACACACGTGTACTATACAAAGAGGTCAGCTTATCTCGCATATACTGCGAGGCGATATGCGGAACTCCGCCAGTCACCGTCCAGAGGTAGAAGGCGAAAGATCTCTCACAGCTTCTTAAGCCTCTCTTAACTGCTTAAGCAGGTGAGTCACCAAAACACGCAAACAATAGTAGGTTCAGTCAATGTTTCATGAAAATGTCATTGGAGAAGACTTTTAATGGTCACCTTCTCTAGTCGTTACTATTGAAATTTAGATCCTGTATTCGGCCTTCATCTTACATAAGGATTAAAAGCTCGAGTGGTAACAGACGATTTGCTATGTCGCTGTTGACCAAGTGTCAACAAGAGAGAAAAGTCCAAGCAATGTGGTTGATGTTATTGGTTTACTGGACCACATCATGAATAAAGAAAAGAAAATGCGAAAAACAGCAAAGAAAGAGGAGTCAAATGACAGAATATATCATGTGGCTATGTTGTGCCTCCACGCGTGCGATGTGGTGTGTTGGGGCTTCCTATGTATGTCTATGTTATGCCCTAACACGTATGATGTGGCTATGTTGGTCCTTCGCATAAATGATATAGCAATGCTATGAGATCACACTTGTACCGTGGCTATGTTGTGCCTCCACACGAATGATATGTCTATGTTGGTCCTTCCCACAAATGATGTGGCTGATTGGTGCCTTCACACGTATGATGTATCTATGTTGTGACTCCACATGCATGATGCGTCTATGCTGGGTCTCCATTACAAATGATGTGACAGTGTTGCATCTCCACACTTATGATGTGGCTGTGAAGGGCCTTCGTATGTATGTCTATGTTTTGCAGTAGCACATAGGATGAATGCTTCGGAGGGCAGGTATGGGAAGGAAAAATAAAAAAGGAAACAAGTATGGGTGTCCAGTAGCAGACAGATGAGCTTAGGTGACCATACCATAAAGTTGTGGCTGGCAAGAGCAAGTTATGTATGAGCTGGTTAACAGTACATGAAGTACGTGACCTTGAATTCGTAACCCGATTGCTTCCATTTGGCTGTCGGAATGTTGCCTCGCCTTAGGCTAACGGGAGCTGCTAGAACCTACGTAATCAACAGATTAAGCTTATTTTTTAAGCGTCTGGCTGGTGTGCTTGTTATAAACTTGCATATCTACGTCATTCAACTAGTTTTTTTTCTAAATATCCAGTCTTCTTACATCTTTATTTCTTCATTTCCAGTCTTCTTACATCTTTATTTCTTCATTTCCAGTCTTCTTACATCTTTACATTTCACTTCATTACGAAACTCTTGCTCCTCATTCTTCAGGTATTTAGACATCTATTGAAAGAATGTGGTCCAATTATAATCTTTATCTGTGCGTAGTCTCTCAGAATTTATTTGAATATTGATCATAATCTCTATGAGTTCTCTCACTCAGGCTTCAGCACAATGAGTGACGTCATGGAGTTAGAGTACAAGCAAGCCACTGCTGCTGACTGTGACGAAATATTGGATCTATTCAGCAGGGAATTCTACCCACGGGAAAGTTTGGTAGGATATCATAACTGTTATGGTTGTACCCTAACGTAAAGACATAATATATATATATATATATATATATATATATATATATATATATATATATATATATATATATATATATATATATATATATATATATATATATATATATATCCCTGCGGATAGGGGATTAAGAATACTTCCCACGTATTCCCTGCGTGTCGTAGAAGGCGACTAAAAGGGGAGGGAGGGGGGGGGCTGGAAATCCTCCCCTCTCGTTTTTTTCTTTTTCTTAATTTTCCAAAAGAAGGAACAGAGTGGGGCCAGGTGAGGATATCCCAAAAAAGGCCCAGTCCTCTGTTTTTATCGCTACCTCGCTAACGCGGGAAATGGCGAATAGTTTAAAAGAAAGATATATATATATATATATATATATATATATATATATATATATATATATATATATATATATATATATATATATATATATATATATATATATATATATAGATATAGATAGATAGATAGATAGATAGATAGATAGATAAGAACGTTGCAGAAGGCCACCTGGTCTGAAACTAGGTTATATGTGAAGAGGATCTTTCCTATTTCTAGTTTTCCGGTAAACAGATATGATCTTTTGTTTTCCTTGAATGGATTTATTGACTTCGACTTGTATGACCCATAAAGTCAGTGTAATTCCAGTTTTGAATGCCTCGCTGAACACATTCCTTACGCTGGCATGAAATTATTCCTCTAAGCTTCAAGTCCATTGCATTAGTAGCAGGAGGATGATAATGTTATTGATTATCTTGCAGTATCTTAAAAGCTCTTGCAAAGTTACGATGTTTTAAATCTCGCGTCTGTGATGTAATTAGTTTTAGATCCTCCTACCTCTCCTTATGAGTTTTTGTTCTCGTCTTTCTAATAGTGTTCAGACCAGAACTCTGACTGGCCACTCAAAGTGCTTTTAATCACCGAATTTTGATATTCAAGTATGTTACTTGATGCATTGTAATCAACGTCTCTTGCTATGACCCGAATCACATTCCTTGAATTTAGGGGAACAAAAACAAAATTTTGCTTAGCTTAGCAGTTTTAAGATATTGGCTTCAAGACCCTTATCTTTCTAGACCTTTAAAATGAATCTTTTCAACATCCTATATTGATATTCTATTGTTCTACTTCCAAAATGCATTGTTCTTATAACGGAGTGTGTCACATACACTAATGCAAATATATATTGCAATATTTCCTTAAACAGAAAACTAGAACGTAACTAAGGTAAATACGATTCTGACTACGTCAGTTTTCCATTTACACAATGTGATGTATCTTATGCAGACCAAATGTGTCGCTGATGATGGAAAATGTCAGTATGATGTCGTGCTTGTAAGTCAATGCATAGCATCTGGAGTGTCTGTGGTTGTCAGAGACAAGGCGACTGGCTCATTAATTGGTGCAAGAACCAGCTTCATAAAGAAGCGTAACTTGGAAGCAGAGACGTCCAAAGAGGAACACCAGTCAAGTACAGAAAGCATGGTACAGTTGGTCAAAATCTTTGGTCTAATTGATATCATATCTCTAACTTCCTCAGTAATGATTAATCTCATCAAAATAGAATTACTATCAGCAGGACTTGTCTCACGTCCTTAGATTAGATTGCAAATGAAATCGGTGTCACTGTATAGATGCTGTTTCCAGAATACAGTCCACATGCTTTTGGAGAAGGCGAAGAATCTTTACGACGAGTTCCAGAATCCAGAGGTGGACTGCTTACTGGAATTTGACCGTGTCTGCGTTGACACCAACTACTGCAAACGTGGCATTGCTAAAAAGATGGTAGAGGTGAGTGGTAGTCTTAGTGTGGTGGGCTTACTCGAGGGATGGAAGTGTCTCAGGCAGTTGGTGTAGCTTGTGTATGATGTAGGAAAACTATGAAGATCTGACTGGCAATGGTGATGTAAGAGACTTGGATATTGATGCGAAGATGGATTACTATGCGTCAGTAGCATGTGAACTATGGATGGGGAGAGGAAAACATCTTAAAGAAGATGAGACATGCGCTAATTTACTTATAAAACCTGTAGGGTTGGAGTATAGATGGAATGGGAATTCAGATTATTAAGTACACAGGTGGAGATACTGCTGAATTACTTTAGAAAGCATGTAATACAAACTATAGAAACACTTACCATCTCGGAAGCGAGTCTGGGACCTTGAGTGTGAAAAACATGTAGCCTAGAAGTATATTAGGCAGTACAGATAAACCATTATCATTTAACTTATCACTTCACATATGAATGTAAGAATAACAAGATGATACGCCTTCTTAGTAAACAAATTGAATAGCACCATTACCCCTGATTGTGTTTAAAGGACGCGTGAACTACCATTTAACTGTTAAGCTAAATGGTTGGCTTTCGCATGGACTGAATGTTTATTAAACAGACCTTTGCTGTTTGATGTTTTTAAAGATAAGACGGTCAATATGCGATATATCATGAATTTGCTAAAATCATAAGATATGATTGATAAGAAAACACTATGGGAAGTTTTAACTCCACTGTGTACATAAAAGATTTCAAACTGTTGTTAAGAACTTATATACTAGAAGTAGAACTAGTGTAGATATATCTAAACTCTTCCATGATTTCCAAGTTCTTCACTATCCTAATAGATCTTACAGTCTTGCAGTCTTACCTTCCCAAAAATACCGTCTTAGATAGTTTTTTACTTGCTATTACATTCAGCATCTTCTTACATACATCGTCGATCCGGCACACCATTCTTTCCTACTTTTCCCCGTGATTTAGCTTTCACAGCATCATCTGCAAATAACAATTACGGTATTTTCCATTCTATTTCTTAACGGTTCATCATTCCACAGTTAGCCCTACCTCCCTCCCTAGTCACTGCCATGATCACATTCATTTAGATGAGGATATACCACACGTCATAAAGTTGACTGGATCTATTTTCTTCAACGTACCATCATACCGAGGGAATGTATTCCATCTCCAGTATTTCTGCTCCCACTCAAAATAGATTTTATAGAATAACTTGTTTTCAGATGAGCATCGACCTGGCCACAAAGAAGGGCTGCCAACTTGCTCGTGCACTGGTTACCAGCCCATACACTGAAAAGTTATTTCACCGGCTAGGCTTCGAGATTAAGGACGAACTCGACGTAAGAAAAGAGATGGAAAAAACGACTACGCCAGAGGTAGATTTCTTAGCGATAAAGGTCATGATTAAACAACTGTGAGCCAAGTTTGCTACCTGATCATCTGTAAAGCCTAGGACCGATGACAACATCAGTGTGAGAGGCAAATATACAACTCAAATAGTCTCCATTACCCTGCTGGCCACAGTGATACTTAGCAACGCACTTTGCCTACAACTCAACATCAAGAATACGAGTGTACGTGAAGGACCTCTCCACATGCACTACCTCTAATCACAGATCATAAAAGTATATAAACACAACTCTTCGTAGCCAAGGTGACTCTCCATGAAAATTTCGTGGACAATTTGACCAAGTATAACTACTACGGGATCCATATATAAACTTGCATAGAATAGTATATGATCCTTGGCAAAGAAAGCCACGAAATGAATGATTTTGTGGTGCGATGTATCATTTCGTGACCCGGAAGAATATATTCAGACCCGGCAGATAATATTGAAACTTAAGAGTCACTAAACCACCGACCTCGCTTCCCATGACGTGCCGAAGTATGCAGCAAGCACAGTCTACTTCACATCTACCATTCATCTTTTTAACTTCCAATTACTCTTTCGGTTAACAAAAGTTCCTGTATGAGTCAAAATTTAGATATGTCTAAATGGCTCAGTTACCTACATATATCAGTTGACCAGACTTGTCATTCTACTATACTTGATAAATTCGTGGGCAGTTCTGGTAACTGCTTCTTTCCCTACATGTCGAAGCTTTGGAACTTTCTACCTTCTCATGTTTTTCTCAGTTTCCCAATAACTATGACCTGGCACATTTCAAAAGACAGGGGTGTTCCACTTCCTGTAAAATTCCTAAAACATTTTCCTTGTGTTATATCTTTCCCTTTCATAACTCTCTCTATATTTCAATTAAGGCCCGGCCTTGATGTGGACTCTTGTCTGTGACTGGAACCTTCAACATAAAGAATCTACAATCATACATCATCATGTGCTCATAAGACTAGGTAGGCAACACTTTAGGTAAAGTATACTGAAGATCAGTGTCATTCTGTCGTTGATGAGTGACATTACAGTAGACAGTGAACTTTATAAGGTTAACCATACGTTATAACGTCGGTATGGTGAAATTCATCTCTCACTCATTAACCAATGCTTCAAAGAGTTTTTCTTATATTCTCTAGAATCAATTTTGTTCTTATTCACAAAGAATAGACTTTCCATTTGTCCTAATAAACATTCTAATTGTCCTAATAGACATTTTGATTGTCCTAATCAGATGCTAACAGTGGGTACAGTACCCATCTATCAGTCCTTCTCTTTTGAGGTGAAATGTTACACCAGAATAAATGAAATCCATCAATTTTGAAATATGCTTTATATAGATTTAATGTTTACATTGTTTACAGAATGACAATGCAGTCAAAAACTCCTCTCATCATACATAAAGAATACAGAAAATATTAACATTCAGTATTGAATTTTAGAAGAACTTTAGGCACACACAAGAAATAGATAAACTCTCAACATACAAAAATGAAATTCAAAGAAATGGCTCTCAGCATACATCAGGAATACAGAAAAGCTCTCAACATACAGAAATGAGAATTAGAGAAAT
Organism: Panulirus ornatus; assembly: GCF_036320965.1. NCBI lineage: Eukaryota > Metazoa > Arthropoda > Malacostraca > Decapoda > Palinuridae > Panulirus > Panulirus ornatus. The sequence continues at coordinate 15,131,736 of NC_092263.1, read as the reverse complement.
ATTTCAGCATACATAAGGAATACAGAAAAGCTCTCAACATACAGAAATGAGAATTAGAGAAACATTTCAGCATACATAAGGAATACAGAAAAGCTCTCAACATACAGAAATGAGAATTAGAGAAATATTTCAGCATACATAAGGAATACAGAAAAACTCTCAACATACAGAAATGAGAATTAGAGAAACATTTCAGCATACATAAGGAATACAGAAACTCTCACCAATGAGAGATGCAAAAATGTTCTTTCTCATCAAACACTGATGACGAAGTTGAGGGTACAGCAGCTTGTTCTTAGACACATGTATGGAGATATGACTGTTTGGTACTTACTTGCCATACCTAACCCCGCCACCCCTGCTAGATCCTCCACTGAATCCACTTCCTCCACTTGATGACACGCCATAACGTCCACCGGAAGATCCACCTCCACCAGATGAGCTTCCGTACCGCACACTGGATGACCTTCCACCGAAGGAGCCACCTCCGAATCCACCTCGGCCAGAGGAGCTGCCGTAGCCTCCACTGGATGACCTTCCACCGAAGGAACCACCTCCGAATCCGCCTCGGCCGGAGGAACCCCCATAGACTCCACCGGATGATCCACCTCCGAATCCACCTCGGCCGGAGGAACCCCCATAGACTCCACCGGATGATCCACCTCCGAATCCACCTCGGCCGGAGGAGCCACCATAGACCCCACCGGATGATCCACCTCCGAATCCACCTCCGAATCCACCTCGGCCGAAAGAGGCGCTGTAACCGCCACCGGAGGATCCACCATGGCTGAAACCACCTCCAAATCCACTTCCAGATCCACGTCCAGCAGAGGATCCTCCATACCCTCCACTGGAGAATCCACCTCCGAATCCCCCTCCTCTTGAGGAGCCTCCGTAGCCTCCACTGGAAAATCCACCGCCGAAGGAACCACCTCTAATACCACCCCGACCAGAACTACCATAACCACTGCTGGAGGATCCAAATCCACCACCGCCAGAGCCTCTTCCAAATCCACCACGGTGGGAGGATCCACCATACCCGCCACTAGAACCACCACCCCCTCCAAATCCACCTCCTCCGGAGGAGGCACGGTAGATGCCTCCGGAGGAACCCCCTCCAAATCCACTTCCTCCAGAGGAGGCACGGTAGATGCTTCCCGATGAACCACCTCCAAATCCACCACCTCCAGAGTGGCTTCCGAATCCACCACGCCCAGAAGAGCCACCGTAGCCACCCTGGGAGGTGCTGCCTACGAAGCCCCCACCGCCGAAGGAACCACCTCCTCCAACAGATGGGGCCCGATAACCACCTCCGGAGATTACGCTATGTCCACCGCCTCCTCCTCCTCCTCCTCCTCCGCCACAGGAACCTCCGCCGTATCTTCCACCGCAGCCTCCACCTCCGCCGATTCCAACACCACCTGCAGTCCCTCTGTATCTACCACCGCCTCCACCTCCGCCTCCACCACCACCACCGCCTCCTCCACCACCGCCGTAGGAGGCTCCACAGGAGGCCACCAACACGGCCAGACTAAGTCCAACGATGCTACACCTCTGAAATCAGAAACACAGTCAACTTCCAGAACAGCATTATAGAATATCATGAAATATCGTAGAATACCATTACTTCTGTCTCTGTAGCTTACACAGAGATGCATCTATGGAAAAACTTGACAAATCTCTGAGTAGTGGAAAGAGGGAAGAATCAGTGAGGGTTGAACTGAGGAAATAACAGGAATACGTAAAGCTTGTGTGCGTGTATACATATATATATATATATATATGAAAGACGCAGTGACTCGCTCCTTACCATGTTGGTCGGTCGATAACTGGAGTCGCTATGGCCAGGTTCAGAATGTCTCAGCCTTTTTATACACACAATTCCAGCTGGCTGCCGCAGGAGTCTCAAAGAACGACCTGGATTTTCCACGTAATTATGATTATAATGATCCAAAAACATCCCCTTCTGCCCTTGAAAGGATTGACCATTCATCCTATTCACGGTCACTTCTAAACTTTTGGAAATTACCCGCGTCGTAGCATTCTGCGGTGTACATAAATACATATATAAACAGACACAGCCATGCACATACGAAGGATACTAACGTACACACAAACATATGGCTGTGTGGTTCGATATACGTATTCGACCAACTCATATACCATCATGATACAGATATTTTTCAAAATATATATTAATCTTTTACGAACATTAAAAAGAATGATTTCACCTTCATATATATATATATATATATATATATATATATATATATATATATATATATATATATATATATATATATATATATATATATATATATATATATATATATATATATATATATATATATATATATATATATATATATATATATATATATATATATATATATATATATATATATTTCAAAGCCATATAGAGATATAGGTCACAGGTAAAAGCAGAATGCTAGAAGTCACTGCCAAAGGAATCTAACTAGAGGTTATGACTCAGAAAATGAATATTGTCACCAAACTGAAGGTTTTCTTCTGCAATTCACTGCATTAACCACTAGTTAGTGTGCTGTCTGGGTTAATGACGCAACAAGCTTTGATTTCGGTGAGTTCACCTCACTGGTGGTTCATGGATCGACTTGCTACATGTTATTCTTCCCATGCCTGGGTCTGTTTGCAAAGGCCACTGTAAGGGGAACGAGGAAGACTTCCAAAAACACGAAAGCTTGGGAAGACGTTCATTCATTACTCATTTCTCCTGCAAGTTATGAGGAGCTGTCTGTCTTTCTGTCTGTGTGCGTGCGTGTCTTCGAAATGAAGCTGTGAAAATCTTTATAACGAAAGAACTGTACTAGATGGGATACAAGTAAGACATAAAAATGTTATTCACAAAACAGTAGGTCGAAATTGTAAAGATGCTGTGGCTCCACAAAAAAATAAAAGAAAAATCAGTCCTCTTCACTGAAAGTCTATGTAAAAATCAAATTAAAATGTATCCTAAAAATGATAGATATTGTCTGTTAGAGCACTTATTATCGTTACCAGTAAGACTTACGAAGTTTTCTCTCTTAATCGACGATTTTTAAAAGAAAAGATACGTCGATAAGACAAGCAAATCATTTGTTGTTTATAGATACGTGAGCAAGATAGTAACACAAAATTTTCAATATATTTGTGACAAAAGACGTTAAGTCACAGAAAACAAATTGTTTTCCCTGTGTGTCTTTAGTTTGTAATTACATGAGATTCAGTCGAACATTTTGTTATCTACTACTAATAAGAATTGAAATAAAGATGACTGTAATCCTCTGAAAGCAATAAAGCAAATCTCTCTCTCTCTCTCTCTCTCTCTCTCTCTCTCTCTCTCTCTCTATATATATATATATATATATATATATATATATATATATATATATATATATATATGGTAAAGAGACCTCATCATAAGAGAGGATCATCTCCCACTAACTCTGCTTAGGACTGCACGTATAGATTTCAACACCACACACAACATGGATTCTGATACCGACAGAATCCCTTATCGCTGAATTCTCTGATCTGAGAGACAGACATGTCGCACTTTGATACGACAGATTATGATACTTATAGCGACTCATCCCACACAGGGACTTGTAGAAGAAAAACATATATTTGAGCTGAAGAGCATGGAGGATTCAGAGTTGGGTTTTTTTTTACCAGAGATTTTTTTCTTTTTTTTACTACACACAGTTCCAATATTGTGTGATGACATGAAGGATGAAAGTGAAAATTGTCGGGAGGTCGTGTACACCAGGGAGGTGATGGTCATGTACACCAACAAGTTATAGTCACCATCAGCGCGTCGACTTCCAGCGACAATAGTGAGCTACGAAAAACGGGAGAGTCAGCTAACAACCATTTGCAGCGACCACAAGTGTCTCGGTCAGAACACGATCCGCATATGAATTGTCCTAATTCCTCAAGTTCCTTGTATTGCTTCTGAAAACAACAGCTCTAAACATTGATGAAACTATCGCTGAAGAGTCTCCACGCTACCTTTTTGTAGAATACGAATGTCACTATAAGAATATAGAGGTGTATAAGATATACTGAGAATGGCTGACACATTCATATATGTTTATGGTACACTTTGTGACGAGAGAATATGGTAAAGACTGAGCACTCGTTTGCGTCTGGCACCTTGAATGTGTTCAGCAAAATAAAAGTAAGAACATAACGGTAGGAATACATGGAAAATTATAAGGTGTAGTGTGTCATGGAGCTAAGATTTTCAGGTAAGAATATAATAAGAGAGAAACTGGTGTTGCGTGGGGAAAATTATTTCTTGGAGAGGGAAGGTCACGTGGAACGTTATGAGTGTGTGTGTGTGTGTGTCTGTGTGTGTGTGTGTGTGTGTGTGTGTGTGTGTGTGTGTGAACCTGACCTCAAGAAAATTTTCGTAAAGATAATGAAATGCTAATAATTGTAAGAGGTAAGTAAATAGGATAGATTTCATCTCCACATGATGGTTCCAAATAACTTCATCAGTTGATTATCCAGGAGAAAAGTATGTTTCAAAATGATGGTATGCTGAGGACGCTAATTTCAACTCAAGAGCCAAGGACCGTGACAGCACTAAAATACCCTTCCAGTACTACAGAACAGCAACAACTTCTAAGGACTACCCCAACAACTTAAGAACATTCCACAGAAGAAACTCGCCTCAATATTCAAATGATTTTGTTTATCAGATAACATTCAAGGGCTGCAGTAAAGTTTACTTAGGACAAAGTGGAGAGGAACTGAATTAGAAAATAAAGCAGCATCAATATAGTATTCGTCTTGGGCAAGAATCCAGCGCCGTGTTCTTGCACGTGCAAGACCTAGGCCAGCGCTGTGTTCTTGCACGTGCAAGACCTGGGCCACTCTCTTGATTGGATCAGAGATCAGAAAATTGTATCTAGTCATTTTGCTACAAATACTGAAACAATTTCAGTGGGATATGGAAATATCACAGAGACACAGATTAAGTAGTATGTCCAATACCAGTTTAGGTATATGTAAATCAGCGTAATCAAGGGAATTGTCAATATATACAAATTTGTGAGCTAAGAAATCATGATTTGACCCTTGCTTGTGATCACCAGACACATGGCTCTGGCGTTCACGTCTTCCTCGACCTCCCCCTTCTGACCCTCGCCTAACAATTCACTTCAAACGTACATTTGTTCATTATCTCTTTATTCCTCAAGATGTGAAATATCATGAAAGCGCTCGATTCTTCGTGTTTCATTTTCTTTGTGGTTTCCAGCGTACTCGTGAATCACGTATTCTTTTAAGATATATATATATATATATATATATATATATATATATATATATATATATATATATATATATATATATATATATATATTCGCCATTTTCCTCTCTAGGTAGGTAGTGTCAAGAACACCTGACTGAGCCTCAGCGGGAAAAATCCTCACTTGGTCCGTATCTCTGTTCCTTCTTTTGGAAAAAGTAAATCAGGAAGGGAGGATTTCTAGACCTACGTTCCCAGCCCTTTTAGTCGCCTTCTACGACACGCAGGAAAGTATTCTTTCTCCCCTATCCCCAAGGATTAGAGAGAGAGAGAGAGAGAGAGAGAGAGAGAGAGAGAGAGAGAGAGAGAGAGAGAGAGAGAGAGAGAGAGAGAGAGAGAGAGAGAGAATTTTTCTTTACAATTACGTACACTCAGAGGACCTAGGGACATAACAGCGAGACATGTGATGCTAAGATGATAGACTTTCGCTAGTTAACATACCAAGCGTTCGCTAGGAAACATACCAGGCGTTCGCTAGGAAACACAGCAGGTGTTCGCTAGGAAATATATCAGGGTTAGGAAGATCTTTAGCAAATTCCACAGCTAGAAAAGTTTTCATAATGTCAAGGATGAAAGTGAAAACTGTGGGAAGAAGATTGTTATGGTTGTAGGAATTGCTTGAGTCACTGCTTGTGACTCGAGCATCACCAACAAGCAATGTACCAAAGCAGAGTCGGTCCACACCTCATCCTGTCCCTTACTATTGTTCTGTTATGGTCGTGGTATGCTCATGAATTTATGTAGATTTCGCCTACAGTAGACCGTGTGTCTCTTGTAAATCAGAGTTTTGCCAGATGTGTATGAGTGGATAACATGTCATGGTCATGGGCAATAATGACGAATGTGTTTGTGGATTACGGAGGACGGAATGTGGGTACAGAAGTCCCAGCAAGGAGTGTGTGATGATCGCTGAAGTCAAGGGGGGAAAAAAGATAAAGAAAAAAGAATAAAGTAGGATAAATACTTTGGCTCAAGATAGGTGAAATGAACTCCTTAAGAAAAGACAAAAGAGGGTCTGCGCAGGAACTGCGGTCGCAGAATTTAAAGTCGGGTTGGCATTAAAGACAAAAATCGAATTCATGAATACATTTATGATTCATGAGGACAGAAGGACTGTTCAGAATCATGCAAGGGCAAACGCTACACCTCCAGCAGGAGTCTGTTAACCATCTCAACATTAGTAATTGTAGTTGGAGTGTTCAACTCCGGAAGCATTCACGATTTGCATTAATTTCTCAGTAACCAAATCAGAGAATGACGGATCTTTCCCGATGTTCTAAACAGGGATAATGTCCTCGTCATATTCTATGCGAGAAAGGAATTGCTACACTGATGGCACCTTTCTAGTCAGTAGCTTTCATTTCTCATCATAGTTCAATGAGAAATGGAACAACACTGATGAAAAGTCCACCCAATAATCTCCATCTTCCATTGAATCTTACAGGACTGATGTACCACTAAGGATAGTAGTAACTTGGAGAATGTCATATTCAAAGTAAATGTATCTTGATTTAAGAATTTATTTGAAGATGAACAAAATGATAAATGCATCAAATGTAAAATTAGTACAAAAGTTGTCAGGTTTCTATGCCTAACACAGTTCAGCAATGCTAAACATAGTTGAGCAGATTTACAGTATATATAACAGTGTACTACAACAGACTATATCCCTTGATGATGCATACAGAGAGTTAACATGATGATACACCAGCTTGTTATCTCCTGCATTCCGTTGACACGTATCACAGGAGGTAACCAGCATGGAAGATGGTTGCTTGTTGTCATGTGTACGGAACGTGTTGAAGGAAGTGCTGACACAGTGGATCTGGAGAGGCTTATTTCCCGTACATACTGGATCCACCTCCTCCGTAGCCCCCACCGCCGGATGATCCACCTCCTCCGTAGCCTCCACCGCCGGATGATCCACCTCCTCCGTAGCCTCCACCGCCAGAGGATCCACCATACATACCACCCCCGCCACCACCACCTGACCCTCCATAGCCTCCGCTACCACCGCCCCCACTGCCGGAGCCTCCATAGCCTCCACCACCGCTGCCGCCACCGCCGGAGCTTCCATAGCCTCCACCACCACCGCCACCACCGCCAGATCCTCCATAGCCTCCACCACCGCCGGAGCCTCCATAGCCTCCACCACCACCGCCGGAGCCTCCATAGCTCCACCACTGCTGCCACCACCGCCGGAGCTTCCATAAGCTCCGGCACCGCCGGAGCCTCCATAGCCTCCACCACCACCGCTCCCACCGCCGGAGCCTCCATAGCCTCCACCACCGCTGCCACCACCCCCGGAGCTTCCATAGCCTCCACCACCGCTGCCACCACCGCCGGACCCACCGTAGCCTCCGCCACCGCCGGACCCACCGTAGCCACCGCCACCGCCACCGCTACCGTGGCTTCCGCCTCCGCCTCCACCAGAAGGAGCACTGTAACCACTGCCGCCACCTCCAGAGAATCCTCCGCCACCTCCAGCACCGAAACTGCTGTAACTTGAGCCTCCTCCACCTCCGCCGTGGCCTCCTCCACTTCCACCTCCTCCGTGGCCTACTCCGTCGCCGCTACAGGCCACTAGCATGATGGCCAGGAACAGCCCGCCCACAGCTCGCCTCTGTAATATCAAGATACATAATAGTCTCAACAAAGGAGTATATTTCACTCCCACTTCAAGAACTTTCCATGAAGGGAAATCAGCTTGTGCATGGTAACTAGCGGCAATGTTGGGAGTGATAGCTCACCATGTTGTCTGGTCGCTGGCGTCCTCTGCTCTGCTTGACTCTTGCGGGTTCACACTCTTTTATACTCCTCTCTCATCACGCTACATAACATCATTTCCTAACGTATGTTTTCTTGCTGCTAGTATGAGCACACAAACCTTACTTATGACTAATGAACTGACCTACTAAAGTCAAACATAAATACTATTTAGGAAAATAGTTTTAAACTGCGGAAATCATTATTAATCTAGAGACTGCCTGATTATTTTACCTCATCAAAGATCTCTTAGCGATTATTGGAATAATTATCAATTTAATCACTGATGTAAACTGACAAAGGTAAAGGTTGATTCCTTAAACTCAGAGTTGCACAATATGATTACACTTTCACCATCACCACAGAGAGGAACAGCAACAGGTGATGTATGAATTTCTTAGCCAACAGGACTCTTCTACATAATGAAATCTCGTGCGGGTATACATAATTAAGTCTGGAAACTGTATTCCATAACGTTTCGACTATTTTGGAAGAATAGTCAATCAGAAACTTACACACATAGTCTGATATATCAAATGATACATATGGATAGTTTTTGTGCATTGTGGTATGGGATTTGCTGTGGCTGTCTTATAAATAGTCACACGATTTCTCAATACACTTGGACATAAGTAATTCGTCTGATGCCTAGTGATCAAGAGGCCCAGGGAAAGAAGTAAAAATAAGGTACTTTCACATAGGCTTATTAATTTTGATAGACAAAGAGAAAGTTTTCAACAAAATGATTGTATTTTCAGCAAAAAACCTGCAACCTATCGAAGTACACGGACAGAAAAGACTGAGTCTGCCAATCCATCTTCACTGCCGGCAGGACATCTTCAAGATTAACCAAAAGCTATGGAAACCTCACCCATCTTTGGGTCGACGTCTACCGTACATTTCTGTCGATATTCTATATGGCTGACAGCATCTACCGTACCTTTTTGTCGATATTCTTTATGGCTGACAGCATCTACCGTACCTTTTTGTCGATATTCACTATGGCTGACAGTATCTACCGTACCTTTTTGCCGATATTCTTTATAGGCGGCGGCTAGAGAATTCTGAGATATGTACTATCAAAATTGTACTGATAAGAACGAGCTGACAATTGCCTATCATTTCGGGATATGACCAGCCGATCAGTTGCTTGTGAATTCGTGAATACTGTTGTCAGTTTCATAATTTTCAATGTCGTCTGTGTGGAAGCAAATTATATCCATAACGTTAGGTTTACACTAAACTTACTGGCAATGTATTGATTAGTATATGTACCTCCGTGGTATAGCTGTAAGCGTTGCTGACAATGACACTTTCACGGGCAGCCCAGAATCGAGCGCATAAGTTTCGATTACATAGCATTCAGATAGTCATTTCACTATCAGGGGCAATCGTAGCATAGCTGTTGCGCTACCGCTTGCCACGCATGTGTCCCAGGTTCGATCCTGGCTGTTGGAGGTTTGTATGTTATGTGAAAATGCGCGTTCATTACACTACATTAGTGTATCCATGTATATGCATATATATATATATGTATATAACTCACCTCAACCATTTTCTGTATAATTCCAAACAATTTATGCAAACCATCTTCATTTCTCCCAACTGCACACTTCTTATTACCACGCCACTATATTACCTTTGGTTAATTACTCCGTCAAACTGCCACCCACCACAGAGGAGATTGTAGAGTTCTATAAGGTTACTGAAACTGGTTTTCTTTCTGAATATCATGTCACAAATTGTATGCAAAGTCCACTGCACCCATTTTCCCATTAAGGTAAACACAAGGATGTTCACTGTGAGTTCCATTACACAGGCATAAGAAATCCAAGAAAGCGAGTTCCCTGATACTCTAACTATGCACAATCTTCCCGTCATATATTGGATGAAACGAAGGTATTTCCTATAATGACAACAGCTCTCCACTAAATAAATTCAATTTATCATATACATATACATGATAGATGTACAGCTAAGGATAGCAGCTTTGAAAGAAGGCATGTTCAAAGTAAAGATATCTTGATTTAAAAATTTATTTATAGATGAACAAAATGATGAATGCATCAGAAATATAATGAGTAAATGTTAGGTAAAAGTTGTCAGGTTTCTATGCCTAACACAGTTCAGCAATGCTAAACATAGTTGAGCAGATTTACAGTATAGATATCAGTGTACTACAACAACTACAGACTATATCCCTTGATGATGCATACAGAGAGTTAAGATGATGATACACCAGCTTGTGATCTCCTGCATTCCGTTGACACGTATCACAGGAGGTAACCAGCATGGAAGATGGTTGCTTGTTGTCATGTGTACGGAACGTGTTGGAGGAAGTGCTGACACAGTGGATCTGGAGAGGCTTATTTCCCGTACATACTGGATCCACCTCCTCCGTAGCCCCCACCGCCGGATGATCCACCTCCTCCGTAGCCTCCACCGCCGGATGATCCACCTCCTCCGTAGCCTCCACCGCCAGAGGATCCACCATACATACCACCCCCGCCACCACCACCTGACCCTCCATAGCCTCCGCTACCACCGCCCCCACCGCCGGAGCCTCCATAGCCTCCACCACCGCTGCCGCCACCACCGGAGCTTCCATAGCCTCCACCACCACCGCCACCACCGCCAGATCCTCCATAGCCTCCACCACCGCCGGAGCCTCCATAGCCTCCACCACCACCGCCCCCACCGCCGGAGCCTCCATAGCCTCCACCACTGCTGCCACCACCGCTGGAGCTTCCATAGCCTCCACCACCGCTGCCACCACCGACGGAGCTACCATAGCCTCCACCACCGCTGCCACCACCGCCGGACCCACCGTAGCCTCCGCCACCGCCACCGCCGGACCCACCGTAGCCACCGCCACCGCCACCGCTACCGTAGCCTCCGCCTCCGCCTCCACCAGAAGGAGCACTGTAACCACTGCCGCCACCTCCAGAGAATCCTCCGCCACCTCCAGCACCGAAACTGCTGTAACTTGAGCCTCCTCCACCTCCGCCGTGGCCTCCTCCACTTCCACCTCCTCCGTGGCCTACTCCGTCGCCGCTACAGGCCACTAGCATGATGGCCAGGAACAGCCCGCCCACAGCTCGCCTCTGTAATATTAAGATACATGATAGTCTGTCAACAAAGGAGTATATTTCACTCCCACTTAAAGAACTTTCCATGAAGGGAAATCAGCTTGTGCATGGTAACTAGCGGCAATGTTGGGAGTGATAGCTCACCATGTTGTCTGGTCGCTGGCGTCCTCTGCTCTGCTTGACTCTTGCGGGTTCACACTCTTTTATACTCCTCTCTCATCACGCTACATAACATCATTTCCTAACGTATGTTTTCTTGCTGCTGGTATGAGCACACAAACCTTACTTATGACTAATGAACTGACCTACTAAAGTAAAACATAAATACTATTTAGGAAAATAGTTTTAAACTGCGGAAATCATTATTAATCTAGAGACTGCCTGATTATTTTACCTCATCAAAGATCTCTTAGCGATTATTGGAATAATTATCAATTTAATCACTGATGTAAACTGACAAAGGTAAAGGTTGATTCCTTAAACTCAGAGTTGCACAATATGATTACACTTTCACCATCACCACAGATAGGAACAGCAACAGGTGATGTATGAATTTCTTAGCCAACAGGACTCTTCTCCTACATAAGGAAATCTCGTGCAGATATATATATAATTAGGTCTGGAAAGTGAATACCATAACATTTCGATTATTTTGGAAGAATAGTCAATCAGAAACTTACACACATAGTCTGATATATCAAATGATACATATGGATAGTTTTTGTGCATTGTGGTATGGGATTTGCTGTGGCTGTCTTATAAATAGTCACACGATTTCTCAATACACTTGGACATAAGTAATTCGTCTGATGCCTAGTGATCAAGAGGTGTCGGGAAAGAAGTAAAAATAGGGTACTTTCACATAGACTTATTAATTTTGATAGACAAAGAGAAAGTTTTCAACAAAATGATTGTATTTTCAGCAAAAAACCTGCAACCTCTCGAAGTACACTGACAGAAAAGACTGAGTCTGCCAATCCATCTTCACTGCCGGCAGGATATATTCAAGATTAACCAAAAGCTATGGAAACCTCACCCATCTTTGGGCCGACGTCTACCGTACATTTCTGTCGATATTCTATATGGCTGACAGCATCTATCGTACCTTTTTGTCGATATTCTTTATGGCTGACAGCATCTAACGTACCTTTTTGTCGATATTCACTATGGCTGACAGCATCTACCGTACCTTTTTGCCGATATTCTTTATAGGCGGCGGCTAGAGAATTCTGAGATATGTACTATCAAAATTGTACTGATAAGAACGAGCTGACAATTGTCTATCATTTCGGGATATGACCAGCCGATCAGTTGCTTGTGAATTCGTGAATACTGTTGTCAGTTTCATAATTTCCAATGTCGTCTGTGTGGAAGAAAATTATATCCATAACGTTAGGTTTACACTAAACTTACTGGCAATGTATTGATTAGTATATGTACCTCCGTGGTATAGCTGTAAGCGTTGCTGACAATGACACTTTCACGGGCAGCCCAGAATCGAGCGCATAAGTTTCGATTACATAGTATTCAGATAGTCATTTCACTATCAGGCGATCGTAGCCTAGCTGTTGCGCTCCCGCTTGCTACGCATGGATCCCTGGTTCGATCCTGGCTGTTGGAGGTTTGTTTGTTATGTGGAAGTGCACGTTCATTACACTATATTAGTGTCTCCATATATATGCATATGTATATGTATATCAAACTCTCCTCAATCATTTTCTGTATAATTCCAAACCATTTATGCAAACCACCTTCATTTCTCCCAACCGCACCCTTCTTATCACCACGCAACTATCTTACCCTTTGATTAATTACTCCGTCAAACTGCCAACCACCACATAGGAAATTATAGAGTTCTATAAGGTTAATGAAACTGGTTTTCTTTCTGAATATCATGTCACAACTTGTATGCAAAGTCCACTGCACCCATTTTCCCTGAAGGTAAAGACAGGGATGTTCACTGTGAGTTCCATTACACAGGCATAAGAAATCCAAGAAAGCGAGTTCCCTGATACTCTATCCATGCACAATCTTCACGTCATATATTGTATGAAACGAAGGTATTTCCTATAATGACAGCAGCTCTCCACTAAATAAATTCAATTTATCATATACATATACATGATAGATGTACAGCTAAGGATAGCAGCTTTGAAATGAGGCATGTTCAAAGTAAAGATATCTTGATTTAAAAATTTATTTATAGATGAACAAAATGATGAATGCATCAGAAATATAATGAGTAAATGTTAGGTAAAAGTTGTCAGGTTTCTATGCCTAACACACTTCAGTTAAAGCAAAAAATAGTTTAGAGATTTACCCGTTAGATATCCGTTTTACTACAAAAAAACTCGAAATATATCCCTTTATGATGCATACAGAGAGTTAAGATGATGATACAAACCCGCTTGTGATCCCTGCATTCCCTTGACCCCGTATCACAGGAGGTAACCAAACATGGAAGAGGTTGCTTGTTGTCATGTGTACGGAAAAGTGTTTGGGGGAAGTGCTGACACAGTGGATCTGGAGGGGTTATTTCCCGTACATACTGGATCCACCTCCTCCGTAGCCCCACCGCCGGATGATCCCCCTCCTCCGTAGCCTCCACCGCCGGATGATCCACCTCCTCCGTAGCCTCCACCGCCGGATGATCCACCTCCTCCGTAGCCTCCACCGCCGGATGATCCACCTCCTCCGTAGCCTCCACCGCCGGATGATCCACCTCCTCCGTAGCCTCCACCGCCGGATGATCCACCTCCTCCGTAGCCTCCACCGCCGGATGATCCACCTCCTCCGTAGCCTCCACCGCCGGATGATCCACCTCCTCCGTAGCCTCCACCGCCGGATGATCCACCTCCTCCGTAGCCTCCACCGCCGGATGATCCACCTCCTCCGTAGCCTCCACCGCCGGATGATCCACCTCCTCCGTAGCCTCCACCGCCGGATGATCCACCTCCTCCGTAGCCTCCACCGCCGGATGATCCACCTCCTCCGTAGCCTCCACCGCCGGATGATCCACCTCCTCCGTAGCCTCCACCGCCGGATGATCCACCTCCTCCGTAGCCTCCACCGCCGGATGATCCACCTCCTCCGTAGCCTCCACCGCCGGATGATCCACCTCCTCCGTAGCCTCCACCGCCGGATGATCCACCTCCTCCGTAGCCTCCACCGCCGGATGATCCACCTCCTCCGTAGCCTCCACCGCCGGATGATCCACCTCCTCCGTAGCCTCCACCGCCGGATGATCCACCTCCTCCGTAGCCTCCACCGCCGGATGATCCACCTCCTCCGTAGCCTCCACCGCCGGATGATCCACCTCCTCCGTAGCCTCCACCGCCGGATGATCCACCTCCTCCGTAGCCTCCACCGCCGGATGATCCACCTCCTCCGTAGCCTCCACCGCCGGATGATCCACCTCCTCCGTAGCCTCCACCGCCGGATGATCCACCTCCTCCGTAGCCTCCACCGCCGGATGATCCACCTCCTCCGTAGCCTCCACCGCCGGATGATCCACCTCCTCCGTAGCCTCCACCGCCGGATGATCCACCTCCTCCGTAGCCTCCACCGCCGGATGATCCACCTCCTCCGTAGCCTCCACCGCCGGATGATCCACCTCCTCCGTAGCCTCCACCGCCGGATGATCCACCTCCTCCGTAGCCTCCACCGCCGGATGATCCACCTCCTCCGTAGCCTCCACCGCCGGATGATCCACCTCCTCCGTAGCCTCCACCGCCGGATGATCCACCTCCTCCGTAGCCTCCACCGCCGGATGATCCACCTCCTCCGTAGCCTCCACCGCCGGATGATCCACCTCCTCCGTAGCCTCCACCGCCGGATGATCCACCTCCTCCGTAGCCTCCACCGCCGGATGATCCACCTCCTCCGTAGCCTCCACCGCCGGATGATCCACCTCCTCCGTAGCCTCCACCGCCGGATGATCCACCTCCTCCGTAGCCTCCACCGCCGGATGATCCACCTCCTCCGTAGCCTCCACCGCCGGATGATCCACCTCCTCCGTAGCCTCCACCGCCGGATGATCCACCTCCTCCGTAGCCTCCACCGCCGGATGATCCACCTCCTCCGTAGCCTCCACCGCCGGATGATCCACCTCCTCCGTAGCCTCCACCGCCGGATGATCCACCTCCTCCGTAGCCTCCACCGCCGGATGATCCACCTCCTCCGTAGCCTCCACCGCCGGATGATCCACCTCCTCCGTAGCCTCCACCGCCGGATGATCCACCTCCTCCGTAGCCTCCACCGCCGGATGAGCCACCTCCTCCGTAGCCTCCACCGCCGGATGATCCACCTCCTCCGTAGCCTCCACCGCCGGATGATCCACCTCCTCCGTAGCCTCCACCGCCGGATGATCCACCTCCTCCGTAGCCTCCACCGCCGGATGATCCACCTCCTCCGTAGCCTCCACCGCCGGATGATCCACCTCCTCCGTAGCCTCCACCGCCGGATGATCCACCTCCTCCGTAGCCTCCACCGCCGGATGATCCACCTCCTCCGTAGCCTCCACCGCCGGATGATCCACCTCCTCCGTAGCCTCCACCGCCGGATGATCCACCTCCTCCGTAGCCTCCACCGCCGGATGATCCACCTCCTCCGTAGCCTCCACCGCCGGATGATCCACCTCCTCCGTAGCCTCCACCGCCGGATGATCCACCTCCTCCGTAGCCTCCACCGCCGGATGATCCACCTCCTCCGTAGCCTCCACCGCCGGATGATCCACCTCCTCCGTAGCCTCCACCGCCGGATGATCCACCTCCTCCGTAGCCTCCACCGCCGGATGATCCACCTCCTCCGTAGCCTCCACCGCCGGATGATCCACCTCCTCCGTAGCCTCCACCGCCGGATGATCCACCTCCTCCGTAGCCTCCACCGCCGGATGATCCACCTCCTCCGTAGCCTCCACCGCCGGATGATCCACCTCCTCCGTAGCCTCCACCGCCGGATGATCCACCTCCTCCGTAGCCTCCACCGCCGGATGATCCACCTCCTCCGTAGCCTCCACCGCCGGATGAGCCACCTCCTCCGTAGCCTCCACCGCCGGATGATCCACCTCCTCCGTAGCCTCCACCGCCGGATGATCCACCTCCTCCGTAGCCTCCACCGCCGGATGATCCACCTCCTCCGTAGCCTCCACCGCCGGATGATCCACCTCCTCCGTAGCCTCCACCGCCGGATGATCCACCTCCTCCGTAGCCTCCACCGCCGGATGATCCACCTCCTCCGTAGCCTCCACCGCCGGATGATCCACCTCCTCCGTAGCCTCCACCGCCGGATGATCCACCTCCTCCGTAGCCTCCACCGCCGGATGATCCACCTCCTCCGTAGCCTCCACCGCCGGATGATCCACCTCCTCCGTAGCCTCCACCGCCGGATGATCCACCTCCTCCGTAGCCTCCACCGCCGGATGATCCACCTCCTCCGTAGCCTCCACCGCCGGATGATCCACCTCCTCCGTAGCCTCCACCGCCGGATGATCCACCTCCTCCGTAGCCTCCACCGCCGGATGATCCACCTCCTCCGTAGCCTCCACCGCCGGATGATCCACCTCCTCCGTAGCCTCCACCGCCGGATGATCCACCTCCTCCGTAGCCTCCACCGCCGGATGATCCACCTCCTCCGTAGCCTCCACCGCCGGATGATCCACCTCCTCCGTAGCCTCCACCGCCGGATGATCCACCTCCTCCGTAGCCTCCACCGCCGGATGATCCACCTCCTCCGTAGCCTCCACCGCCGGATGATCCACCTCCTCCGTAGCCTCCACCGCCGGATGATCCACCTCCTCCGTAGCCTCCACCGCCGGATGATCCACCTCCTCCGTAGCCTCCACCGCCGGATGATCCACCTCCTCCGTAGCCTCCACCGCCGGATGATCCACCTCCTCCGTAGCCTCCACCGCCGGATGATCCACCTCCTCCGTAGCCTCCACCGCCGGATGATCCACCTCCTCCGTAGCCTCCACCGCCGGATGATCCACCTCCTCCGTAGCCTCCACCGCCGGATGATCCACCTCCTCCGTAGCCTCCACCGCCGGATGATCCACCTCCTCCGTAGCCTCCACCGCCGGATGATCCACCTCCTCCGTAGCCTCCACCGCCGGATGAGCCACCTCCTCCGTAGCCTCCACCGCCGGATGATCCACCTCCTCCGTAGCCTCCACCGCCGGATGATCCACCTCCTCCGTAGCCTCCACCGCCGGATGATCCACCTCCTCCGTAGCCTCCACCGCCGGATGATCCACCTCCTCCGTGGCCTCCTCCACCTCCGCCTCCACCGTGGCCTACTCCGTCGCCGCTACAGGCCACCAGCATGATGGCCAGGAACAGCCCGCCCACAGCTCGCCTCTGTAATATTGAGATACAAATCAATATCTTCCTCGTGTATGTCTCTTCTCTCTCATAGTGTCATGTTTACATAAGTGTGTATACATTTACGTAAGTATGTGTACATTTACGTAAGTATTTATTCATTTCTTCATGAATGTATGTACATTCTTTGTCTGGTTGGTCATATATGTAGAGTTAATGTGTATAACGTGTTTGAGAGAGAGAGAGAGAGAGAGAGAGAGAGAGAGAGAGAGAGAGAGAGAGAGAGAGAGAGAGAGAGAGAGAGAGAGAGAGAGAGAGAGAGTATCACAGATGTTCTATCGAACATGAGTGGACAGATCTTTTATGTCACAGGTATTGTCATTGTTTTTGTCTATTTATCCTTGAGGTGGATATTCTGCGACGGGAAAGTCCAATTTTGATATCTGTATTAATAATACAGTTGATTAATGAACCACATTATGCCTGTTATCTAAAGTGAGGTCATCTTTTATCATTTGTAGATCAGATGTACAGCCTTCTGATTCATCGTAGACTTGCATGAGACAACGAATGATAAGCAACACCACTGCATTTGTCTGAGGTGGTGAGGAGTGAGCCAGTCATTGAAGTGTCGTCCTCCTCACGCTCCTAGGCTTCGCCTGACTCAGCGTTTGTATGTTCTAAAGGCAGTCAATGACCTTACTGAAGACTTCCTCCTTATCGCACTTATAATGTATGAATAGTTTCACATTATGGGCTGTCGGAGCTCGTAACAATTAGCTTGTGATTCTATTGTTTTCGCGAAGCAAATCATTCTGTTTTCATCAGGGTGGAAATATCGATAGCGTTTCATAGATATTTGGCGACGCAGAGCCTTAACACAATCGCGTGTTACTTATTCAAAGGGAACATCTTTCGCTCAGCATTCGTCTTCAATATACATATATTCCTCAACTATACAGCTATTGGTGAGAATATATCATAATGCATTCTACGAATAATGTCATCAGATTACTATCATTAGCAGATTTAAGAACGGCAAAAGTTTAGCCTGTCGACAGAGGAGTTTGTCTTAGTCCCACTTAACGAAGCCAGTGTGAAAGGAATACAGCCCACCGATGGCAACTCCCTACAGTGGTAAGGGTGATCGCTTACCATGTTGTCTGTTTGCTGGCTCCCGCTCCTCTGCCTGACTCTTGCTGGATCACATCCTTATATACTCCCTTCTCAATACACCGCATGACAGCATTTCCCAATGTATGTTTTCACTCTGGTGGCATGAACACACAAACCTTACTTACGACTAATGGCCAGGCTTACATGAATAAAATATACAATCATTTTTCAAAAACTTAAACTTGCATAGATTTTTGTATTTTCGGAGACCCCGTGAGTTCTTCCGCATTAGGAATTTTTTAGGGATCGTTGGTATTATCATTAGTGTGAATCGAAGGTATAAAATGACAGTGATAAGGGATTTTCCGAGACTAAGAGTTACACAATATAATTTCACTATCACCGTCACCACACAAACACACACACACACCACAACAACAGATGACACATGAGTTTCTTTCTAGCCAACATGATTGTTTTTCGTCCTTCGTGAAATCGCATGCTATATATATTTCATGTTATATACTTCATTCTGAAGCCTAGATATCGCGTTGGTGTAACCATTCTGAAAGAGCAGTCGAATTCAGAAATATATTTACTTCATCTCATGTATCATGTTATAGAAATGCATTGTTCTTGTTCAGTGTCTTAAGGGAATCTCTATACATATCTTGCAAGCAGCCACCACCTTTCCTCTTACACTTAGACAGTAGTAATTTGACAGATGCCTTGGTGGCTAAGTGATCTAGCATGGGTTCTTATACGATGGGATCAGGGATTCAATTTTTTTTTCATATCCAAAATTCTAAGTAAAAGAAAGTAATCAGGAAAAAAAATAATTACCAATATGTATGCCTTCACTCAGACTCTTTGATTTTTAAGGTGGGTCGAAAAAGTATTGGAAAAAGGTAATTCTATCTTCAACTAAAGCCTGTAACTTATCGAACCAATGACATAACAGTCTGAGTCTGTCAGTGAGTCTGCTCAGCCTGCAAGACATAGTCAGGAATTAAGAGAACTTTTAAAAACCTCACCCAATTTTCCCTCTGGGATGATATCTACTTTCTTTTTTATCTATATTCTTTATGGCTGCCAGATAACGGAAATGTCTTCCTACTTTTTATCTACTACAAGGAACCTTTTTCATATGAGGACAGGAAGATAAGAATTGTACAAGGATAAAGTTCATATTTGACTATTCTGCTGGGGTATGTCCAGCTTATCAGCCGCCAGGGAATTCGTGGACACTATTCTGTTTCTTATTTTTCAGTGCCTTCCGTCAGTGGTGATACTATAGATAAGATATAAGTATGCATCAAACTCAGTACCATACGTGTATGAGTGTGAATAAACGGAAAATTCAAAGTACCTCATATGAATATATTCGATGAAGTGAAAAGTTTTAGGTTCATTCCAGTATTTTGATCCTGATCAGAAACTCTCCCCAAAGACCTTCTACTTGTGATTTGCAGTGTAAACCTTATCCGTCTCCCATGAAGATGGGACACTTCAAGGTTAAGTAAGACATTAACGAAGAGGAAAACATCATAGGGTGAACGTAACATAAG
This sequence comes from Panulirus ornatus, assembly GCF_036320965.1. NCBI lineage: Eukaryota > Metazoa > Arthropoda > Malacostraca > Decapoda > Palinuridae > Panulirus > Panulirus ornatus. The sequence goes on along the minus strand of NC_092263.1, from coordinate 15,111,542 downwards.
GAAATGTTCAAGAAAGTAAATTAACCAATAAAAACCTCACATAACTCCTCCCAACTAGACGCTGTTTATCTTCCCCTTGTCATTATTTTAGGAACACGTTTATATTACTCTTGTCTGTTCTCCACCAGTAGATGATTTCAAACGAGCAAGTAGATAATCTAACTAGATATATGTGTGTCAAACTTCTTTTGAATATAGACTTTCATTCATATTTCATCATGATCTAATTTCTTTGAGTGATCAGCCGACTTGATTGATAGTGAGGTAATCGTTATATGAAACTGAACCTGACACAAAGTGCACGATTAAACACCACATTCTGGCGTGACATTTCCTTCAATTCTCCATGGAAAATCATAGAATATTTTTGAGTGACTTTTTTTTTCGATATTTTTTTTGCTCCCCCAAAATGCACGTGGCAGGTCAGATTTCCGGCGTAGCCTCGTAAAGGTCGAGTCGTGTGGATGCGGTAGTTGTGAGTGGTCGACTAGCAATTTAATCTTTAGAGCTAACGTGACCAGAGAGAGAGAGAGAGAGAGAGAGAGAGAGAGAGAGAGAGAGAGAGAGAGAGAGAGAGAGAGAGAGAGAGAGAGAGAGAGAGAGATCTGATTTCATCTTTCCTGACTCATTAAACTGATTCTTCCACAAACTTCACGCTTCCGAAACGCCAGTCATTGTTATCGGCAGATTGCTAGAATTTATGGCTTCGATGTGACAGAGAGGGAGGAAAGATATGATAGACTGGAGAGAGGAAAACGACGTCACAGAACCAGCTACATGCTGAAGGTGTCATAGGAAGAGAATGGGCCGCTGGGTGCTTGCTTACCTTGGCGGTACCCTTCTTAAAATTGACCCGTTACTTTGAAAGTCATCCTGTAGAAAGTCTGTCCAAGATAATGTACATGAAGCAGTCAAAAAGATTTCACCAATATCCTACTTCATGCAAATTGTCTCCAATCTCTTCGGTAAAGTAAGAAAACTTTAACATATTGCTTTCTAGTTTAGGTTAGGTTGATAAATGAATATTTCTTTATTATCATTACTCACTGCTTGTTTTCAGAATACTCACATTTGACTAAGTAAAATTACTTCAAGGGTAGATATCGTGAGGTGTAATGATATTTCTCTAAGTTTAATCATTCCAATGATATTGTTTTCGTTTCTATGAGTCACTTAATATCACCGTGGATCAAAAATGCACCATTCCCATCCACACGAAGTGTTGGTGTGCAACAGACAGTCGCCTCAGAGAAAACTTACATTCTTTCTGTCACTGAAAAATCTGTATCCCATTTGACCTCCTCTGGTCGAGCTGTGTGCTGAGATACGAGGAGAGATCTGTGCCCTGGGAGTGTTCTTTCCGGTGGTTTAAGTCGGATGGAGTGGTGTTCAAGGCTGAGTTGGAAGGACAGTTCATTGATAAACATTTTGCATGATCCTAAAGAACTAAGATAAGTTTTGAATAACTCCATGACCTCCACAGTTAGACAGCATTTAGATGTATGTGACCACAGTGTATAATCTAGTACTCCATAGTTCTGAACTCCACATATTTTGAAATGGACATGTAATTCTAAATCTAACTTATGAATTCTAGAAAATTTGCATATGTAGAAGAAGAAACCTAAGCTAAATGATTGCTTATTTTCCGCAGTTATTAACTGGCTAAGTTAGTCTCTTCCTAAGTTCATGCCTCTCCCTCATTTATATAGAGTTCTCATATTAAGTAAAGCACCCCTAAGATTCAGTATTCGTTTTCTTTCATGTTTTTTAATATTTGTGTTTACATGGACTGGTATTCGAACCCCAAGGACCTGAATGAAGGGTCAGTTTTGCCTACATGTGTTATTAAATCACGGTAATTATTCCACAGTTATATTTCATATAAGGCCATAGTACATTCAAGTTTCAGATCTTTGACTACTTGTGTCCACAAACAAGCCTATTCCCCTTATTTCGTTTTACAAGTTAACACAATTAATGTAATATGTTTTAGGTTATCAGCTTCTTTACTTAATTCTAGTTAGCTTTTGTCATTTTTGGGTTCCTGCTTTTGTCTACTGCATTTAAACGTGTTCATAATGAGCTTTTGTATGATTTATGCTGCTCAGTATAATGGATTACGAAGAATCCCAATCATTTGACTGACACCTCTGATAGCGAAATGTATTTGCATATGGCGTTTAGAGAGAGAGAGAGAGAGAGAGAGAGAGAGAGAGAGAGAGAGAGAGAGAGAGAGAGAGAGAGAGAGAGAGAGAGAGAGAGAGTGCTCGCTCGTATCATCCTGTTCAACATGTAACTATTTACCGAGAGAAAGGAGAAGGATTCCTTGTGTCTTATCAAGACACTGGAACACAGACGTCATTGGAAGTGTGAAACAGAGACATTTATATTGTCCAGATTTATTCAGACCTGGCTACAATAAATAGATTCATACATTTATAACAAAAAACAACAAACTACATGGCTTACAATAACGCTACAACATATCCTATACAACCAGGGAAGGTGTTATCATGAAAGACGAGATGATGCGCCAGCTTGTTAGATCCTGCATATGGCGCGTTGCAGATGACCGCCAACGCCATTGACGACACCAATTGTGACGACGATTGCGAGTTTCGGTGGAGGATGCTGGAGATGTGGAGGACTTGACGTGGTTCATTTCCCGTACATACTGGATCCACCGCCGGAGGAGCCGCCGTACATACCACCGCCGCCACCGCCGCCACCGCCAGAGGAACCTCCATAGCCACCTCCTCCACCACCGCCAGAAGAGCCACCATACATACTACTACCACCGCCAGAGGAGCCACCATAACCTCCTCCTCCTCCTCCCCCTCCTCCAGAGGAGCCACCATAACCTCCTCCTCCTGCTCCTCCACCGCTTGATGAGCCACCATAACCTCCTCCTCCTCCACCACCGCCAGAGGAGCCACCATATCCTCCTCCTCCTCCACCACCGCCAGAGGAGCCACCATAGCTTCGTCCACCACCACCGCCAGATGAGCCACCATAGCCTCCTCCTCCACCACCACCACCAGAGGAACCGCCATAACCTCCTCCTCCTCCTCCACCACCGCCAGAGGAGCCACCATAACCTCCTCCTCCTCCACCACCGCCAGAGGAGCCACCATAACTTCCTCCTCCTCCACCGCCTGATGAGCCACCATAACCTCCTCCACCACCACCGCCAGAGGAACCGCCATAACCTCCTCCTCCACCACCACCGCCAGAGGAGCCACCATAACCTCCTCCTCCTCCACCACCACCAGAGGAGCCACCATAACTTCCTCCTCCTCCACCGCCTGATGAGCCACCATAACCTCCTCCTCCTCCACCACTGCCAGAGGAGCCACCATAACCTCCTCCTCCTCCACCACCGCCAGATGAGCCACCATAGCCTCCTCCTCCACCACCACCAGAGGAGCCACCATAACTTCCTCCTCCTCCACCGCCTGATGAGCCACCATAACCTCCTCCTCCTCCACCAACGCCAGAGGAGCCACCATATCCGCTTCCTCCACCTCCACCGCCGCCGCCAGAGGAGCCACCATATCCTCCTCCGCCACCGCCAGAGGAGCCACCGTATCCTCCTCCACCTCCACTGCCGCCGCCAGAGGAGCCACCATAGCCTCCTCCACCACCACTGCCGCCGCCAGAGGAGCCACCATAGCCTCCTCCACCTCCACTGCCGCCGCCAGAGGAGCCACCATAGCCTCCTCCACCTCCACTGCCGCCGCCAGAGGAGCCACCATAGCCTCCTCCACCACCACTGCCGCCGCCAGAGGAGCCACCATAGCCTCCTCCACCTCCACTGCCGCCGCCAGAGGAGCCACCATAGCCTCCTCCACCACCACTGCCGCCGCCAGAGGAGCCACCATAGCCTCCTCCACCACCACTGCCGCCGCCGCCAGAGGAGCCACTATATCCTCCTCCTCCACCTCCACCGCCGCCGCCAGAGGAGCCACCATAGCCTCCTCCACCTCCACCGCCGCCGCCAGAGGAGCCACCATAGCCTCCTCCACCACCACTGCCGCCGCCAGAGGAGCCACCATATCCTCCTCCTCCACCTCCACCGCCGCCGCCAGAGGAGCCACCATAGCCTCCTCCATCGGAAGGAGCACTATAGCTCCCACCACCTCCACCGGAGGGAGCACTGTAGCCTCCACCACCTCCACCGGAGGGAGCACTGTAGCCTCCACCACCTCCACCGGAGGGAGCACTGTAGCCTCCACCACCTCCACCGGAGGGAGCACTGTATCCTCCACCACCTCCACCGGAGGGAGCACTGTAGCCTCCACCACCTCCACCGGAGGGAGCACTGTAGCCTCCACCACCTCCACCGGAGGGAGCACTATAGCCTCCACCTCCACCTCCTCGAGAAGAGCCGCCACCTCCACCACCGCTGCTGCTGAAGCTGGTGTAACTGCTGACTCCTCCTTGCGATCCGCCACCTCCGCCGTGGCCACCTCCTCCTCCACCTCCGCCTCCGCCTCCGAAGTCAGCGATGCACACCACCGCCATGAAGGCGATCAACACCCCGCCCACAAAGAGCCTCTGTAAATGGATGTTAATGTATTGATCATTCTTCATGTTCGTCATTCCTAGTGGAGAGCAGTCGTGTGTGTGTGTGTGTGTGTGTGTGTGTGTGTGTGTGTGTGTGTGTGTGTGTGTTATAATGCCCTCTGTCAACATCAGACTCATTAATGATAGTTATACGATGCAAAAGAGACTCTAATGTTTTTACGGAGCATAAATATGACATTGAAATACTCGAGAGTAGTTCTCACATCACTGGCCTAATAGGTAAACATTTATTTTGCAATTTATGCAGCATAATGCAGACACCAAGCATGCAAAGCTACATGAGTATTACAGAAATTACACAAGTGGATTAGTGTGGTATGTTTGTATCACATAATCAACCTCCTCATTTCTCCTGGTTACAGGAAATCATCCCCCGTATCAAACTACAGTACATGTAAGTTTCATGCACAGTTCTCATTACAGTTTCTAATGTACTCGTATTTCACGGTGACGTCAGGTCTGAACTGTTGCATGATGCATGATTTTTAGAAAGTTCACTGAGGATGTAGATAGATGTATGATCGCCACTGTGAACCTGATCCATGATACACGAGACGCAGTGATATTATACTGTGACTCACTTAACAGTGCGACACTTTCTTCATTCACAGATTATATGTTGATACAGAGATCCGTATATACATAAATGTAAGTCTCTCTCTCTCTCTCTCTCTCTCTCTCTCTCTCTCTCTCTCTCTCTCTCTCTCTCTCTCTCTCTCTCTCTCTCTCTCTCTCTCTCTCTTAGCACTCATAACCAGGCAACTCCGGTAACTATGAGCACAATCTAACGACACTTGTCCTCTGAAATCGTTAACACTAGCCTGACCCAATCGATACGAGTATAAAAACCTTCATCTCTGCCATCTCGAGATAAACAGACTAAAGTATAACACTTCTCCGTAGAGGTACGAAATCATGCTTCTATTTTTTGGGGGGTATATACGAGTGCTCACCATGCTGTTTGCCTGCTGGCTTCCGCTCTTCTGTCTACCCCCAGATGTCACCTCTGGCTTTATATACTCCCGCCAGCGTTGAGGCGTTCGAGAGCTGCCCGCGGTGGTTTGTTCACTCTTACGACACGCAGTTCTGCACGGGAGCCTCCATCGTGATAGAGTCTCGTTGCGTCTCTTCTTCAGGCATGTCGCAAGTTACAGCGACACACAGGGGTTGCGAATAAGCGATGAGTAGCAATATTTCTAGTAAGGGACTTACTGCTCTCTAGCTTTTATGCCTTATCATCTTTCTTCAGCAAGCATGGATGCAAGCTGTACGATTTCGTATGAACCGGGTTCGTCTTCATGTCACGCACAGTGAAGCCAGGTGTATAGAATATACTCCAAGAACAAGTTTCTTTCTTTTCTACAACAATCATCATCACTTTCGTTGGCTACAGCAAACTGGAAATTCTTACCAACATACACTTCGACTTAAAGGCTTGTGAATCTGTCATTCCCAATGCGTCAATGCGTCTCTCTCTCTCTCTCTCTCTCTCTCTCTCTCTCTCTCTCTCTCTCTCTCTCTCTCTCTCTCTCTCTCTCTCTCTCTCTCTCTCTCTCTCTCTCTCTCTCTCTCTCTCTCTCTCTCTCCATATATATATATATATATATATATATATATATATATATATATATATATATATATACTGGCACTGCTTCTTCGTCGATTTCAATTAATTATTTTCAACAAATCGAAAGTTCTTATGTTGATTTACTATCATGAAAGTGACCTTATCTAATACTGCTTTGTTGATATCACTGGTGCACCTCTCTCAGCTAATTTCTCATCGAATAATCCAGTCAGTTAAACAGTAAAGTCTGAAATTATATGGTTCAATGGATACTAAAGTAACGACACGTATCAATGGAAGTTGTTATATCACCACGAGCTGAGACACAGTGGCCAAAGATGAAAGGTACGAGAGATTTCGGTAGATTTTTTTGGAGTCGTAGCGAAGGTGCTTGTTAGAGAGACTCAGTCTGGTTATGAGAATACAATGGAGAGTGAAAATGATAAGTCTGGGAGATCGTTCTCAGAGATTTTGGAGCCGAGAAATTGGAACAAGGAACCAAAGAGTGAAACGGAAATCTAAGACGGAACTGCAATGAGAAAAGAAACGTGGATGATAAGAAACAGTGCGAGATAATCATAACAAGTACGATTTGGCGGTGAAAAACAGGGAGAGCTGAAGAACATAAAAAGAGTTTGAATATAAGAATTGATGATCACAGAGAAATAAACGTAATACAAATTCAACTAAGTATTTTGTTTTTTATGAAAATCTGTGCGAAATAGAAAGGTGTGGCATTATCAAAAAATAGATCATTCATGTATGCAGACTTATTAGGTGGGTATTGTAACATCCAGATATGTAACTAGTGAATTTTTAGAGGGGAAGAACGTGAGTTGATAGAGGTATTCAAAATCATCAAAGGCTTTGATAATCTCGATCAAAACAGCTGCATAAGGAGAGGTTCGCAGCAATGGATATAAGTTCGTGGGCAAATGTTTTACTTCGAATTAGGCGAAGTTCATTTATCCTCTACAGCATCATCATTAACTTAAGGAAGAATCAACCAATAAAAGTAGCTAAAAGCATCACCAAAGATACGTTTAAGAATAGACTCAATAGATACTTCAAGTCCACGACAGACATTATTTGTTCCTTCTCGAGGAAATGTTAAATTTTACTGGTATTTCTCTGTAGAAAATCCATAAGCTTTTCTTATTTACTTTATTCATCTCTTGTGACTTTCTAATCTCTTCCTCCACCACGAAGTGCATCGAGAGGACCCAGCGGTCTGTTGCTCTTTGAATTCCTTTGTACGTCTTTGTAAGGGTTACTTCAGTGAGAGACTGCCTTTGTGCTACTGCAAGATGTGGACAAGAATTACATCTTGAGAGATAGTTGTGGCGTTGATAAATACAAGGGTAAAAGAATGAGGAAATGATATAAACACATGAAAACTTCAGGGGATCTACTGATGTATCATGGGAAAGGGATATGTAATATGAAACAAACACACAAATAGTGATACAATGGAAAGTCTAAACTCTTGGGGGATGTGGAATGAAAGTGATGTGTGCTCATGACAGATGCACGTATAAAGAAACAAGCGGATACAAGGCGCACTCAGATATTACACTGAAAATTTTCATCTTGCTAAAATGAGTCTAGCATTTACGACTCAGCTTACTTTTACCCTCCGAATTCGTTGATGATGATATATCTTTTATGTAGACGTGTATGTTTCTTCGACAGACAGATTTTTCCCCCTCTCTCTCTCTTGTTATTTTCATTACCATTTCAAAGCAGACTGTCTCTTTTATATCCTCCCTGTACAACACAGTCCCAGTACCTCCCTGCACACTCCATGATTAAGTCATTCAGAGACAAGAACATTTTCCCTCCATACGTCACCTTTTCATAAATTATCATAACTACTTCAGTTCACCTCATTCGGAACTGCTCATACACCATACCAGTCACATGCATTCTATCTATATGTTTATTTATGATCATCATATCCTGCTTTATATGACTCTATCCAGCCACGTATTACCTTTGGAGATCTTTATTCATCATTCTATAACCATCCTTTTACCACCATATTCATTATTTCCATTTGCTGATGCATATTCATATCATGAATATATATATGTGAATATATACTTTCTATTTACAACTTGACTCAGTCCGCAGTACATCCAGCTCTTCATCCTCCCCTTCGAGACTAGTAGACATATTCATAAGAGCATTCATGTGTTCGTGCTATCCTAGCAACAAAAATTCAAGGTCAGATTTAAAGGAGTGATCCACCAATGTATCTCAGAAGTACTCATGATTTTGTGTTCCTAGTAATTATGTTAATAGCGAATATTAGATTCTTTTTTCTTATGTAGGAAGAAGTACAGGCAGGATATCAAGCCTCTTCGCATGTTGATGCACTTTTCTTAAAGTGTCCTTGAATTTACAAAGGACATCTTTACAGAGAGGAAAGTGAGTGGGAATCAGATGATGGGAGGAGTTCATGGTCCAGTGCGTTATGCCACTGTTGTGATAGGCAACAATAAGGGATTGACCAAACCCATTATGGTCTGGTAGAAGAGACAAGATAACCTCCGCTATATGGTCAGCACAGCTGTAAGGATCCTGGCCAGGGAAGCAGTAATCATCTAAAGGAAAGTCAGTAAAGAAACTGTGTTGGAAGCCGCTGAACTCTTGAGTTATCCGTTTCTTATAGGATTATCAAAAAATACTTTTTTTTTTAATAAGATTTTATTACAATTTAACAACACGAATACATCATGTTTACAATAAATTTATAACAATGAAAGTGTAACTACATCAATATACAGTTCTAATACATTCAAAGAAGACCATGAGGGAGGTACAGCTTTGAGGAACTATGAACAGAGATACAAAGAAAAAATCATGTGAGAATATTACTATACATGTATGTGAGAATACTATATATACATGTTCACTTGATTCAAGACAAGGTGGCAGCTAGCGGTAAGATATCAGTCTAAAAGGATTGTTTATACTATATACAAAGGAAAATTGTCTCAAAAACTGTCTCTGATTGGCTGTGGGGTAACACAGACAAGAGGTATAATGGTCCAGAGTGAAGCTGTGGGGTAACACAGACAAGAGGTATGATGGTCCACAGTGAAGTGGGTATATCTAGAGGACTGTGTGTGTGTGTGTGTGTGTCCTCCGTGTATCTTCCAGGTTACCTTCCATACATGATGGACCTCCTGCTGGAGGAGCCAACGTGGCGGCGGCTACTCACAAAGGAGCTTCCTCCACGAGAGGTATTGCCATACCATCTACCCGGCAAGCCCCTCCCGGATCGTGGAGTCCCCCTATACCGTCTACTCGACAAGCCGCTCCCGGATCTTGCAGTGATACCGTACCATCTACCTATGATGCGTTTGCCGTTCTTGGTAGTACCTCCGAGGCGGCGACTTGTGCCCCTGCCTGACGAAGTACTCCTCGTTCTCGAAGGGCCACCGAAGAGGCTTCTCCCAAACAAGCTACCGCTGCGATACGATCCACAACCATGGCACGTAGCGCCATGGTTGCCACTGACCGAGAAACCACTGGGGCGATCACCGACGGGGAAGCCCTTTGCAGGTGGGCTGTATCTTCCACTTCCGCCACTGCTGCTCTGAGAGGGCGCTCTGTATCCACCCCTACCACCTCCTCCACTAGAGGGAGCATTGTGTCTTCCGCTTCTACTTCCACCACCACCAACACCAACGCCTCCAGAGGGAGCGGTGTATCCTCCACTGCCAACACTCCCGTTACCACCACCAAAAGGAAACCTGTGTACTCTACTGCCACCACCACGACCTCCAGAAGGAGCACTGTACATTCCACTATTACTGCCACCACCACCACCTCCACCTCCAGAAGGAGCACTGTATCCTTCTATGCTTCCATCACTTCCACCTCCAGAAGGAGCCATGTACCTTCCACTGCCTCCACCACCACCGCCACCAGAAGGAGCACTGTACCCTCCACTGCCTCCACCACCTCCACCACCAGAGGGAGCGCTGTATGCTCCACTGCCTCCACCACCTCCACTTCCAGAAGGAGCACTGTACTTTCCACCGCCACCACCTCCTCCTCCAGATGGAGCACTGTATCCTCCATTGCCTCCACCTCCTCCACCACCAGAAGGAGCATTATACCCTCCACTCAATCCACCACCTCCGCCTTCAGAAGGAGCACTGTATCCTCCACTGCCACCACCACCTCCTCCAGAAGGAACACTGTATCCTCCACTGTCTCCACGACCTCCACCTCCAGAAGGAGCACTGTATCCTCCACTGACTCCACCTCCACCCCCAGAGAGAGCACTGTATCCTCCATTGCCACCACCCCCAGAGGGAGCATTATGACCTCCATCACTTCCACCACCAGAAGGAGCAGTGTATCCTCCACTACCACCACCTCCTCCTCCACCAGGAGCACTGTGTCCTCCACTGACTCCACCTCCACCTCCAGAAGAAGCACTGTATCCTCCACTGCCTCCACCACCTCCACCTGAAGAGGGAACATTGTTTCCTCCACTGCCTCCACCACCTCCACCTCCAGAGGGAGTGCTGTATTTTCCACTGCCACCAACTCCACCACCAGAAGGAGCACTATATCCTCCACTGCCTCCACCACCTGCTCCAGAAGGAGCACTGTATCCTCCACTGCCTCCACCACCAGAAGGAGCACTGTATCCTCCACTGCCTCCACCACCTCCTCCAGAAGGAGCACCGTATCCTCCACTGCCTCCACCACCTCCACCTCCAGAAGAAGCACCGTATCCTCCACTGCCTCCACCACCTCCACCTCCAGAAGGAGCACTGTATCTTCCACTGACTCCGCCTCCACCTCCAGAGGGAGCACTGTATCCACCATTGCTTCCATCACCTCCACCTCCAGAGGGAGCATTGTATTCTCCACTGCTACCACTTCCACCAACAGAAGGAGCAATGTAGCCTCCACTGCCTAAACCACCACCACCTCCATGAGGCGCAACATATCCTCCACTACCTCCACCGCCTCCACCTCCAGAAGAAGCACTGTAACCATCACTGCCCCCACCACCTCCACCGCCAGAAGGAGCACTGTAACCTCCACTGCCACCACCTCCACCACCAGAAGGAGCACTGTATCCTCCACTGACTCCACCACCTCCTCCAGAAGGAGCACTGTATCCTCCACTGCCTCCACCACCTCCACCTCCAGAAGGAGTACTGTATCCTCCACTGCCACCACTTCCACCTACAGAAGGAGCACTGTATTTTCCACTGCCACCTCCTCCACCACCAGAAGGAACAGTGTATCCTCCACTGCCTCCACCACCTTCACCACCAGAAGGAGCACTGTATCCTCCACTGCCTCCACCACTTCCACCTCCAGAAGGAGCATTGTATTCTTTATTGCCTCCACCACCACCACCTCCACCTCCAGAAGGAGCACTGTATCCTCCACTGCCACCACCTTGACCACCAGAAGGAGCACTGTATCCTTCATTGCCTCCACCACCTCTACCTCCAGGTGGAGCACTGTATCCTCTACTGCCACCACTTCCACCTTCAGAAGGAGCAGTGTCTTTTCCACTGCCACCCACTCCATCTCCAGAAGGAGCACTGTATTTTCCACTGCCACCTCGTCCACCTCCAGATGGAGCACTGTATCCTCCACTGCCTCCACCACCACCACCACCTCCAGAAGGAGCACTGTATCTTTCACTGCCTCCACCACCTCCACCTCCAGATGGAGCTCTGTATCCTCCACTGCCACCACTTCCACCTACAGAAGGAGCATTGTAACTACCACTGCCTCCACCACCTCTATCACCAGAAGGAGCACTGTATCGTCCACTGCCTCCACCACCTCCACCTCCAGAAGGAGCACTGTATCCTTCATTACCACCACCACCTCCACCTCCAGGTGGAGCACTGTATCCTCCACTGCCACCACTTCCACCTACAGAAGGAGCACTGTAACTACCACTGCCTCCACCACCTCCATCTCCAGAAGGAGCACTGTATCCTCCACTGCCTCCATCACCACCACCTCCAGAAGGAGCAATGTATCCTCCACTGCCTCCACCACCTCCACCTCCAGAAGGAGCACTGTATCCTTCATTTCCTCCACCACCTCCACCTCCAGGTGGAGCACTGTATCCTCCACTGCCACCACTTCCACCTACAGAAGGAGCACTGTAACTACCACTGCCTCCACCACCTCTATCTCCAGAAGGAGCACTGTATCCTCCACTGCCACCACTTCCACCTACAGAAGGAGCACTGTATTTTCCACTGCCACCACCTCCATCACCAGATGGAGCACTGTATTTTCCACTGCCACCTCCTCCACCTCCAGATGGAGCACTGTATCCTTCATTGCCTCCACCACCTCCACTTACAGGTGGAGCACTGTATCCTTCACTGCCACCACTTCCACCTCCAGAAGGAGCACTGTATCCTTCACTGCCTCCACCACCTCCACCTCCAGAAGGAGCAATGTATCCTCCACTACCACCACCTCTACCACCAGAAGGAGCACTGTATCCTCCACTGCCACCACTTCCACCTACAGAAGGAGCACTGTATCTCCCACTGCTTCCACCACCTCCACCTCCAGAAGAAACACTGTATCCTCCACTGCCACCACTTCCACCACCAGAGGAAGCACTGTATCCTTCACTGCCTCCACCACCTCCACCTCCAGAACGAGCACTATATCCTCCACTGCCACCACCTCCACGACCAGATTGAGGACTGTATCCTCCACTGCCTCCATTACCTCCAGGAGTTCTGTATCCTCCACTATTTCCACCACCTCCTCCTCCAGAATTAGTCATGTAACCTCCACTACCTCCACCTCCAGGAGGAGCACTGTATCCTCCACTGCCTCCACCACCACCCTCAGAGTTAGCAATGTATCCTCCACTGCCTCCACCACCTCCACCTCCAGAGGGAGCACTGTACTTTCCACTCCCACCACCTCCACCACCAGAAGGAGCACTGTATCCTCCACTGCCTCCACCACCTACTCCTGAAGGAGAACTGTATCCTCCGCTACCTTCACCACCTCCACCTCCAGATGGAGCGCTGTATCCCCCACTGCTACCAACTTGACCACCAGAAGGAGCACTGTATCCTCCACTGCCACCACCACCTCCACCACCAGAGGGAGCACTGTATCCTCCACTGCCTGCACCAACTCCACCTCCAGATGGAGCAATGTATTCTCCACTGCCTCCACCACCTCCACCTCCAGAAGGAGCATTGTATCCCCCACTGTCTCCACCAACTCCACCTCCAGAAAGAGAAATGTATCCTCCACTGCTTCCACCACCTGCACCTCCAGAAGGAGTACTGTATCCTCTATTGCCTCCACCAACTCCACCTCCAGAAGGAGCACTGTATCCTCCACTACCTCCACCACCTCCACCTCCAGAAGGAGCAGTATATCCTCCACTGCCACCACCACCTCCACCTCCAGAAGGAGCACTGTATCCTTCACTGCCTTCACCACTTCCACCTCCAGGTGGAGCACTGTATCCTCCACTGCCACCACTTCCACCTACAGAAGGAGCACTGTATCCCTCACTGCTTCCACCACCTCCACGTCCAGAAGGAACACTGTATCCTCCACTGCCTCCACCACCTCCACCTCCAGAGGGAGTGCTGTATTTTCCACTGCCACCACCTCCACCTCCAGAAGGAGCACTGAATCCTCCACTACCTCCACCACTTCCACCTCCAGAAGGAGCACTGTATCCTCCACTGCCTCCACCATTTCCACCTCCAGAAGGAGCACTGTATCCTCCACTCCTGTCACCACCTCTACTTCCAGAAGGAGCAGTGTATCCTTCACTGCCTCCACCACCCTCACCTCCAGAAGGAGCACTGTATCCTCCACTGCCTCCACCATTTCCACCTCCAGAAGGAGCACTGTATCCTCCACTCCTGTCACCACCTCCACCTCCAGAAGGGGCTGTGTGTCCTCCACTGCCTCCACCACCTCCACCTCCAGAAGGAGCGCTGTATCCTTTACTCCTGTCACCACCCCCACCTCCAGAAGGAGCACTGTATCCTCCACTCCTGTCACCACCTCTACTTCCAGAAGGAGCAGTGTATCCTCCACTGCCTCCACCACCCTCATCTCCAGAAGGAGCACTGTATCCTCCACTTCCTCCACCATTTTCACCGCCAGAAGTAGCACTGTATCCACCACTCCTGTCACCACCTCCACCTCCAGAAGGAGCTGTGTATCCTCCACTGCCTCCACCACCCCCACCTCCAGAGGGAACACTGTATCCTCCACTGCCTCCACCATTTCCACCTCCAGAAGGAGCACTGTATCCTCCACTCCTGTCACCACCTCCACCTTCAGAAGGAGCTGTGTGTCCTTCACTGCCTCCACCACCTCCACCACCAGAGGGAGCACTGTTTCCCCCACTGCCTCCACCACCTCCACCTCCAGGAGTTCTGTATCCTCCACTATTTCCACCACCTCCTCCTGCAGAATTAGTCATGTATCCTCCACTACCTCCACCTCCAGGAGGAGCACTGTATCCTCCACTGCCTCCATTTCCACCATCAGAGTTAGTACTGTATCCTCCACTGCCTCCACCACTTCCACCTCCAGAAGAAGTAATGTATCCTCCACTATTTCCATCACCTTTACCTCCAGAAGGAGCCATGTATCCTCCATTTCCTCCGCTTCCACCTCCAGAGGGAGCACTGTATCCTCCATCACTTCCACCACCTCCACCTCCAGAAGGAGCACTGTATCCTCCACTGCCTCCAACTCCACCTCCAGAAGAACCACTGTATCCTCCACTGCCTCCACCCACTCGACCTCCAGAAGGAACACCGTATCTTCCACTGCCTCCACCTCGACCTCCTGAAGGAACTTTATACTCTACATTGCCACCAACAGGAATGCTGTATCCTCCACTGCTACCAGTACTTCCACCAGAAGGAGCACTGTAACGACCACTGCCACTACCAGTGCCTCTGGAAGGAGCACTGTTTCCTCCACTACCACCATCAGAAGGAGCACTGTATCCTCTATTGTTGCCGCCGCCACCACTACCACCAACAGAAGGGGTACTGTATCCTCCACTGTTACTGACACCATTACCTCCAGGGGCACTGTGTTGCCCACTGTTGCTGCCATAACCATCTCCAGTGGGAGAACTGTATCCTCCACTGTTGCTGCCACCACCGTCACCTCCACCAGGTGCGCAGTATCCTCCACCACCATCACCAGAAGGGGCACTGTATTCTCCACTGTCGCTGCTGCCACCACCAGGAGCACTGTATCCTCCACTGTTGCTGCTGCCACCACCAGGAGCACTGTATCCTCCACCGCTGCCACCACCAGGAGCACTGTATCCTCCACTGTTGCTGCTACCACCACCAGGAGCACTGTATCCTCCACTGTTGCTGCTGCCACCACCAGGAGCACTGTATCCTCCACCGCTGCCACCACTAGGAGCACTGTATCCTCCACTGTTGCTGCTACCACCACCAGGAGCACTGTATCCTCCACTGTTGCTGCTGTCACCACCAGGAGCACTGTATCCTCCACCACTGCCACCATCGTTGGGAGCGCTGTACTTTCCACCAGCTTCGCCCCCACCACTGGGAGGACCACTGTATCCTCCACCATTGCCACCATCGTTGGGTGCGCTGTACTTTCCACCAGCATCGCCCACGCCACTGGAAGGACCACTGTATCCTCCACCATTGCCACCATCGTTGGGTGCGCTGTACTTTCCACCAGCATCGCCCCCGCCACTGGGAGAACCACTGTATCCTCCACCGCCACTGCTACCACCGCCGTTGATGACGAAGAGCTCTGTATCGTCTCCACTGCTGGTGCCACCTCCACCAGCGGGTGGAACGTTGTATCCTCCTCCACCAACACCGCCACCGCCTCCACCGCCGCTGTGGGCAGCAGGAGGAGGAGGAGGAGGAGGAGGACCGTACTGTACACTGGGGGCGTCTCCACCTCCTGCAGGAGAAGCACCGCGTCCCTTGCCCACGCCCTCAGCATAGGTGCTGGTACGCAGGACCTCGGGATGGCTAGTCCTACCTCCGCCTCCACCTGTGTTGCCACTTGACCCACCGCCGCCGTACATAGCCAGGCTAGAGGTCATAAGCAGGGCGAGGACCGCCCCGTGTAGACCTCGTCTCTGTGTCAATAGATAGATTACTTTAGCATTCCAATAGGCAACTGTCATGTGACACCTCTCTCTCTCTCTCTCTCTCTCTCTCTCTCTCTCTCTCTCTCTCTCTCTCTCTCTCTCTCTCTCTCTCTCTCTCTCTCTCTCTCTCTCTCTCTCTCTCTCTCTCTCTCTCTCTCTGGCGATTCTAGACTGTGCTGTTGGTTTTCGGTGTATTTACCTCGGATTGTAGTGTGCGTGTGTGTTTGTAGAGTGTGCGTGTGTGTAGTGTGTGTGTGTGTGTGTGTGTGTGTGTAGTGTGTTGTGTGTGTGTGTGTAGTGTGTGTAGTGTGTGTGTGTGTGTGTGTGTGTGTGTGTGTGTGTAGTGTGTGTGTGTAGTGTGTGTAGTGTGTGTGTGTGTGTGTGTGTGTGTGTAGTGTGTAGTGTGTGTGTGTGTGTGTGTGTATGTGTGTGTGTGTGTGTGTGTGTGTGTGTGTGTGTGTGTGTGTGTGGGAACCCTCGCACCAGCTGTTCCCCTTCAGATCCACTAGCCACCGTGGGGCAAGGCGATGATCCTCTGGAGTCTTGATGAGAGAGTCTTCTGGTCTGCTGTGTGCAACTACGTCATGCGAGATGAAGGTAGCAAGATGCTTGTAACGGATGGCTATGACGATAGTAACAGATTACTGTTTAAAGTTGAATTTCACATTAGCTTTGAGCATCGGGATGTATCTCTTTTTAGACAACTGCATTAAGTTTCTAGACGTGCTGGGTTCCGACATGCATGGCAATATTAAACTGTTTGCCATGAAAGTTAATTCAAGTTAACGTTGATTCACAGATGAATGATATATTTTGCATATATATATATATACATATATATGTATATATATATATATATATATATATATATATATATATATATATATATATATATATATATATATATATATATATATATATATATATATATATATATATATATATATATATATATGTATATCCTCATACGTTCTTGGACTTTATGGATTTGAAACATTGCAAAGACGAAGAAATCTTTCGTTGTTAAGGTAAATGTCAAATTCTTCAGTTCTTATATAATTTCCTTATCTCTCAGAACCTATGCATTTCCCCCAGTGTGACTCAGAGCTGAGTGATTACTGATTACGTCCTTCTCATCTTATACTAAAGCCATCTCATCAAAAATTCCAGTACCTACCATGTTGCCTGTGTGCTGGTCACGGCTCTTCTACCTCCCCACAACTCCGGCCTCGAACTTTTATAGCCTCCGTGATGCTCCTTCTATGTTATGGCAACGATGAAGGCAACTTTTCCTCTTAAATACCACTCAAATGCCGTAATTACTAGGATGGGCTGTCACTCCTCGCGCGCGCGCGCATTTGCCACCAACACGCGGAGTGTCGTTGGTAATTACTGCTGGTTTTACAAGTTTCAATGAGTTCGTGGATGATTGTAAATCAAGGAAGCAAGTTCCCTCTCATTGGCGCTCGGAAAATCTGTCAAAGATTTAGCGTCCGCTCTGACCACAAGCTCAAGAAGATAAAACACGTCAGTCAGGATCATCTTCACACACTCCGTCCCTCATGTCACACACATTACTGAAAGCATTTCATACCATTTTCCTTTCATTCTAAACACGTTAAGGGATCCATCCTCACTCCTGGTTCATAAACAAACACATACGTCTGTGATCAACCAGAGTCGACCCTGAAAGGCAAATGTGACGATAGACTATATAGCGTCACTGCAATCACCGATGTGTGATGTCACGTAATGAAATCCGAATTCAGGTTATACTTACGCACAGAGGAATTACAACACCGAGTATTTAATGTGCCAGCCAGAATATTTCTGCAATACTCTTCATTGCAAAAATTACTCATCATAATTTTGATTCGTATTCATCTAAGTATGTAGGTTTTCACTGATACTTATACACTAACATATGCATAAATCTAAGCAATAACTGATGATATATATATATATATATATATATATATATATATATATATATATATATATATATATATATATATATATATATATATATATATATATATATATATATATGCGTGTGTGTGTGTGTGTGTGTGTGTGTGATACTATACAATAACATATTAACCTATAATGAAGCAAAGTTATTGCAAAATTATTGGGGTCACAAGTACTGTTAGTTCCCGCTAAATTATTTAGGATAGATTTTGACCACCTCCGTAAGTTGAATACATAGATCGCCCGAGTAGACGGTATCCAAAACAATAAATATTTACCAGATTGTTTTCTTTGTAACATACATCTTCCCATTTTTTTACAAGGAGATCAAAAAAGATGTAAACGCGTGTATGCTTAAATTTACATAAATGTTCCCTCACTGTTTTCCACACGTGAGTAAATATAATTATGGTTAATTCAATTTGAAGGAAAAGTATGTAATAAAGTGAATGTGATTCTTAGCAATTTATGGCTGAGTGAAAATTCCTGTTATCATTACTTATTTGCAATTCGATATCTCTAGATATCTCTTTTGTGATAATGATAATCATTCACTTTTCATCGACTTTCGTCATAATTTTCATATAAATCATCTTTGATGCAGCTTTGACAACACATGTTTCTTTCTCATATTCTCATGTTTGCATCTGTTGGCCGGGGAATATCTGCTTTTTTGATCTTTTATAGTTGCATCTCAGAATATACGCCCTCTGTCTTTGAGCATTCAATTGAAACCAGTTTTTTCGCACCAATTTATCAGTGGAATTACATAATAAGTATGTAACATGATGGATTGATTTCAAAGCCTCAGTCATCATTCATCTGTGCCTTGATATGAGTTCTCACCTTTTTACACCATACTTGACCACTGTAGTTCTTGAACTATAAACCTTTTCTAAGACGTTCACATCCTCTTAAAGACAGTTTTGATTGTTTTTGAATAGCTTACTTAAGATTCATTCGACTGAATAAGCCGAATGGCAGTCAGTATCATTACTAACATACTTCATAAGTCTGACGAATCTCCAAGACTTGACTGAGTTCGCCAGCATACAGGACAACAACATGGCCAGCTCAAAGAAAGGAAACTTCATTGGAAAAATAGTAAAGTTTTAACTTATTCTTGTTTTTGACCTCCATTGATTGCCTCATGGACATGATGAATTGGCACTGAAAAAAACGGGATACTGCTTCTGCTTGCATATAACATAATGGTCATATATAATGAAACTAAGGACACATTTTCAAATCTTCTGGTCCCTCAGTCAGACTTAATATGATAAATCAAACGACAGCATCACTTAAACACCCTCCGTCTTCTATACCCTATTTCAGTTGTCTTAACATGTATTCATCTTATGGTTAAATCTCTTTACAGAAGGCCTGATATTTCTACCATATAGACGTAAAGTACATTCTGTTTATGCCTGAACATTAATGGAGTCTGCTTACATGAGAGTGAGAAATCATCTTCGACAAGACTGTATCATTGTCAATGGAAGATGGGGAGTGGAGCCATCATTTCCCTCCTTCTGACTGTAGCGCAGCCTTGAAGCTGCAGGAACTTCATAAGAGGGAAGCCTGGAATTGCATGACTGATCAATTACTCTTGCATGTGACTCCTTTCTCTTGGTTTAGTAATATCCTCACATGAGCTATCCTCATTTTGTGCATGACAACAGCGGAGAGGTTATCAGGCAATAACTTGTTGTGATAATCATACGGATGACTTTGAAGTATAACGAATGTTGGCGTAATAATTCTTTATTTCTATTGGTTGCGTTATGCACATTTTCGTTCCTTCAATACGCTGTGGATTTCGTAAGCTGATTCGCAATTAACGCTTATGCATTTTCTGTACGATCCTTAAACAACAATATGATGTCATACGTAATATACATTGGATCCTAAAGTTTCAGATCTTGCTTTTGTGTGTGTGTGTTTGTGTGTGTGTGTGTGTGTGTGTGTGTGTGTGTGTGTGTGTGTGTGTGTGTGTGTGTGTGTGTGTGTGTCTGTGTGTGTTGTTCTCATGCTTGTAAACTGACGGTGTTGCTGAGCAAGGTAATTCCCTACCGTGGGAAGACTTACGAAATGGTCCTTACCTTACTCTACCTTAAGATCAACAGGGATCATAACGTACAATTCCCACCCTCATACGCGCACACACACACACACACACACACACACACACACACACACACACACACACACACACACACACACACACACACATACACACACACACACACACACACACACACACACACACACATACACACACACACACACACACACACACACACACCACAGGTGATCGCTGAGGGCAGTCGTTGGTCCCACATAATCACTGGGGCTTCCAAGAAATCTATTCTCAGACGTTCCATTATTGTGTCTTACTGTTTTACCTGATACTTACCCAGAATATTTATTGGAAGAGAAGCCAGAGTCTCTACGTTTATTATTGTTACTTTAACACACACACACACACACATACACACACACACATATATATATATACATATATATATATATATATATATATATATATATATATATATATATATATATATATATATATATACATATATAATGATGCGATTTTCCCACCACACTCAAGGGTAGGGCGCATAAGAACTCGTTTCAAAGATCGCACATCATCCTCTGCCTGTGTGTGTGTGTGTGTGTGTGTGTGTGTGTGTGTGTGTGTGTGTGTGTGTGTGTGCTAAAGCAATCATCTTCAGTTCTGGTTCACTAAACACATCTCCCGTAAAGATCACATTACACTGTATCATTTTCTCAATTGACTTTTTTTTTTGCCGTCACCATCTCTCTCTCTCTCTCTCTCTCTCTCTCTCTCTCTCTCTCTCTCTCTCTCTCTCTCTCTCTCTCTCTCTCTCTCTCTCTCTCTCTCTCTCTCTCTCTCTCTCTCTCTCTCTCTCTCTCTCTCTCTCTCTCTCTCTCTCTCTCTCTCTCTCCATAAGGCTGCAAAAAGATGCGTTTCGTTTTAGTTTTATGCCCATAAATTTTTGTACAAAGAGCACTCAGAGAAGAGCCTCCAGTCAGCACATATCTCACACTGATATATATATATATATATATATATATATATATATATATATATATATATATATATATATAGTCCCCCATCTCAGAGGAGTGGACGCCCACAGAATCAATCGCTTTCTCAACACTATCTCCCAGGTAATCTAACATTCCGCTGACTCACTCTGCTTCTTCAACTCATTCTATTTTTTCTTCTCTCTCATGGAACCCTCCTTCTTCGTTTCTTCCGGGTATGTCTTCTATTTTTGTGTCTTATTTTGTACATTAAGTTGAAAAAAGAATCTGGTTAACACAAGAACATTAGAGGACCAGAGTATTTAGCTACTCTGAGTAGCAATGGTTTATACTTGAATGTTGTATAGAAAAAAGTTTATTGTCTGACACACACACACACAAACACTCACACACACACACACACACACACACACACACACACCACACACACACAGACACAGACACACACACACTCACACACACACACACACACACACACACACACACACACACACACACACACACACACACACACACACACACACACACAGAAAGGCAAGGCGGAACTGGGATCCTTTCATCTGGCACCATTATTTCTGACTGTGAGGATGATTGACTCACTAGCCATTATCGCCTCCTGATAACTCATAGTTGGACCACCAACATCTCATCCTCTTAGATCAGGTAACTCGTCCCGCAACTCACCTAGTACTCATCGCTAACCCAGACACTCATCATTACTGGCTCACTAACTTACCATTAGTTAATAATCTGAGGTGGAGCATGCCAGTATGTTCACATGTTGCTGCTAAATTTCTTGACCATGTGTTAAGAAAGAGATTCCGATGAGCGATTTACCTCCATTATAATCGTACTCTCATTTCTCAAGAAAATATGTGGGTTTAGTGATTCTCAAAATGTCTGCTGCTAAGGTCTGGCAACAGACACAGCATCAGAGGAGGATACGAACTATCATTCACACGAGAGCAAAAGTTCTTATAGCAAAACACATACCAAATGAATCTCATCTAATTTCGTTTTTAGCATTATATCATCATCATTATAATTATCATCATCATAATTGGTGTTGGCAGTTGTGTATCAGAATATACTAACTGTACAGGCATTCATTGGAAGTTCCGAAATGCATCACACAGACAAGCAACAACGGTTGACATCAGGCCATCAGGACTGAGGAAAACCAATGCAAAATTCCACAACGGAATATCTATGCGATCATCGGGACCTTTGTGTGTACAGACACCGCCCAACACCGTCGCTACGGCTCTGCCACGTTGGTGTGCATCAAGGTGAAGCAGTGCCACAGGATCTTGAGGATTGCCAAGGTGTGAATACCTCCTTAACAGATCGTGGTGGCGTGAAGGGATGGGCAGCCAACAAGTGTAATGTGCCTCTGGTGGAGGGATGAAATCATTGTACTCATGTGTCTGAGATTATTGGAATGAGATGCACTGATATGACTGAAGACATTCACCTAAGATACTCATTTTAAGTATATGGACCACGGGACATTTGAAAGCAAGGTGGTTGAAGTAATGGATTTAATTCACTCTACAAGTTACAAATTGATGGTTGTAAAAGAGATTTGCATCTTTCACTTAAGCTATCCACTGCCCATACATTCTTTTATCGAGGAACAATAGCATAAGGAAATATATAAAGTGTTGTTCTGAATGTTTATGTAAAACCTCCAGTCTCCCGTGCAATTACTATTCACCGTATCTAAGGTCTTCATGGCCCTGGGTTCTGATTCTATCTGGCTGAATGTTGTGCTCGCTTCATCCACTGATCAGACTGAGAGAAGCATCCAGCACGAGGAGGCTGGGCTGAATTAGACCTCTTGCGGCAGGATCATAAACGAATCTCTAGTTTCCTAGTTCTCCTTCACTGAGCCACAGGACTGTAGCACCACCTCCACCAGCTTACAGACAGACATCAGTCACCCTGAAGCATATCTGACCCACAACCACAGGTAATGCCTCACACGTCGACCAAAGATAGCAGCATCACCTCTGCCACTAACATAGAGAAGAATCCACAGGATGGTACTAAGGTGCATCGTATAATGAGAAGGATAGAATGTCTCAATGACGATATACTTCAAGAACGAAACGACTTGATATTTGGATAAGAGATTCAGACGTCCTGCTCAGTCTTGTGTGTGTAGCTCTGTCTTCCTCCATTATTTTGACGTGATGTTGGGGCGAGTTTGTTTGGACGCAGCCTCGGAACTGATCCTCCTCTGTCGCTCTGTCCACACTTGCTATTGTAAATATTTTCATCTGACGTAGCACGTGAGTCCTGGTGTTCTGAACCTAAGCTCGTTTGTAGATATTTAAAAGGACTGCTTGAGTAATGGCACTTGTCTTCTACTCAGACTCTTTCTTCATTATGATTAATTAGCTGCAGAGAAAATGTTTCCATGATTGTCCATACTGGATAACTGTTGGAGAGGGGAATGTTGCACGTTTACATCTTCGTCTGTATATCATTAACGAGGTGTTTTCATAATCACATTAGTAGTGCGTGCGTGCTTGAATGTCTTTTCCAGTGTGTGCAAACAGCGATGGTCCTTTCCTATTCAGGGAAAAAATCGCAAGGTGTGTTGCCCGGTACAAAGGAGTCTAAACCAAAATCCTTTCACCAACTTTCAGTCGAACTTTCACAAAAACACTATGAGATATGAACTTTGAGTGACTCATTGTTAACTGTTTTGGTAAACAGTCATGGCTGGATTTTTTTCTTATGAATCTTTCCCTCTCATCTCACGACTGATGGAGTAAACCTCTGAGCATCATCTGAGAGCAACACCCTCTATCATCGGAGGCTACAACACAGACCAGAGAAAGATGATCTAATGCAGGAGTTGCTGAATATGTGCTCAAGTTCCCCCTTCTCTCCTTTACATTAGGCAATCACACACACACACACACACACACAGACACACACACACACACACACACACACACACACACACACACACGCACAAGGTATACTGTTGGATACAAAGCAGGTCTAAGCCGGAAGCACGTCGACCTAACAACCATACAGACACAGACACCCATCAGGGAGAATGTAAGACCCGAAAAGGAAGGCTTGGAAAGAGAGAGAGAGAGAGAGAGAGAGAGAGAGAGAGAGAGAGAGAGAGAGAGAGAGAGAGAGAGAGAGAGAGAGAGAGAGAGAGAGAGAGAGAGAGAGAGAGAGAGAGAGAGAGAGAGAGAGAGAGAGAGAGAGAGAGAGAGAGAGAGAAGAGTTGTTTGAGAAGGAGAAACCAGGGGATGTTTCGCCAAAAGAAAAAAAAAAAAACGTGATGAGAGGGAAATCCAGAGGAGCGACGGTGCGTTGGGATTGGCTGGGAGAGGTACACAAGGTGGGTTGGGGGTGGGTTGGGGGGGGGGAAGAAGAGAAAGGAGGTGAGCAGTGTGAAAGTAAGAGTGAACTCTTACTTTCCCCCTCGAATGTTGGTGTGTAAAACACCTGAGGACATGCCTAATGCACTACATCACTGTGGGTGACAAAATATATACAAAAGTCATATTCCTTTGTTATATTAGTCTTACGTTTATATTTCCTTACATATAGGATTTGAGAGTTACAGTAAATACTAAGACATTGTTTAATGATATATTTTCCCATGTCTTCTTATTTGTATTTTCATGTATATCAATGCTACAAAAATGATTTGAATTTACGATCTTGTGGGTATGACTCAAGAAAAGTGAAAAACTGCAGCGTCGCATTTAACCCATGTGATTTACTATGATCGCATAATACATGAAAAAGACGTAAATGCTGTTCCTTACTGTTATATATCAAGTAATGTTTGTTATAGTTCATACCCTCACTCCATATAGGAAAGATGTTTCCGACCGAGCTTAAAGAAAATGTATTGCCGTGCGAGAGGAAACCATTCTATTCCACAGAACCATGTTTATCTGAACTAACAGAAAACAGACGGTGTTGAGGTTCATGGACTTATATCTTACTGTATACATCTACTGAACTTTTTGCCACATTTGACAATAATTATCCATCTTATTTATCTGACATGCAGAGGTAAAGGGACGAGGTAACAACGCTAGTGTTAACTTCTTTCCCTGCGTGCATAGATAGTAATCACAAAGAGTAATCACTTGGATCACTACATGTATAAACTATGGGTACGTAATCCTGTCTTAGAACATGTTTCACACGAGTCAGAAATGCTTCCGTTGTTCGATGCGGGCTGAGGAGGATCAGTGGCCCAGCAAACAAGGTTACACATGTCATAAAGGTCATTTTAAACATAGAAAATAACTGAAATTCATCCTTAGTTAGTATGAGGACAAACAGATTGAAAACCAGGGATAAGTGAATAGGCAAATAGGTATTTGTGGATCAACTTGTCTGGTTAACTGATAACAAAACAAAAAAATATTACGCGCGTATTTCTGGTGATTTCAATGCAACAGTAGATACAAATCTCGTTAAAAATCGGAGTTATTTCTGGTGATTTCAATGCAACAGTAGATACAAATCTTACTCAAAAAAAACTTATAGACGCGTCACACCATCCTGTTGCCTCCAATTATCTGATGTCAGAGGAGGATGTCACCTTGTGTGGTTATTTGATGTCAGAAGAGGATGTCACCTTGTGTAGGATGTTACCTCGTTTATCTGACGTCACAAGAAGATGTCACCTTGTGTGGGATGTTACCTCGTTTATCTGACGTCACAAAAGGATGTCACCTTGTGTGGGATGTTACCTGGTTTATCTGATGTCACAAGAGGATGTCGTCATCTTGCGTGGGATGTAACGTACCAAACAGCCACCCCATCCACCGCATGAGATGGATCTTGGCTCATCTCCTGTACAGCCACTCGGGAAATGAGGCATGACAATATCATGCAGGACTCTAGCAATGACATAAGGAGACATAAGCACGGATGAGTTCCCTCCACACACACACACACACACACACACACACACACACACACACACACACACACACACTGTATTTTTTGTGGTGTTCTGTAAAGGCAAGTCTCAGAACTTCATCATTATGTAGTTTTAGACAGATAATGGTGCCACCCATACCAGAACACCATTCATCCACCACTCTCACCCAGACCAGGTCACAATTCATCCACCAGTCTCACCCAGACCAGGTCACAATTCATCCACCAGTCTCACTCAGACCAGGTCACAATTCATCCACCAGTCTCACCCAGACCAGGTCACAATTCATCCACCAGTCTCACCCAGACCAGGTCACAATTCATCCACCAGTCTCACCCAGACCAGGTCACAATTCATCCACCACTCTCACTCAGACCAGGTCACAATTCATCCACCACTCTCACCCAGACCAGGTCACAATTCCTCCACCAGCCTCACCCAGACCAGGTCACATCTATTTCCCAGTCACTCTCAGGATTAATATTCCCATACACCCTTCTCTGCCATAATCATTATGGTATATCAGACGCAACATGTTTACAAAGACAGAAGACTAAAAGTTTGAGGAAACACCTAAGTATCTAATTATCAACATATGACTGCAATAAAGACGTGGCCTCAAGCAAATGAGTTCCGGACTGGCAGCTCACCAACTGTGGTCTTTGCCTCTGATTTTGTTATTTGTAAACACCCACATCATCGACTTGTTTGCAATAATCATCTCTGCCGCGCTGTTCCCTCTCACCCACTTGTTTGATGTACACAGTGGAGAGAGGAGGAACTTAAGCATTACATTAGTTGTAATGGAAAATGGGGGCAACATGTCAGGGAAAATGGGAGACAATGCTTTCATCACACTTGGCACAGCTTAAACACTAAATCAGATCAGACATACTGGGTTGGGAGTCCTAATGAAATGTGGGATTCCATCTCTCACAGTTGACTTACAACGCTACCTTTGGCCATAGTGAGTCCCATACTACACAGTTTGGCTTTGACAGACACAGTCATCCTCACAAGATACTAAGAACTCACACTAAGAACTCGCTCCATATTACTTCACTGTTATAATGTGATCTATGGCATCCTCGAGTTCCTTGCTTTGTAGATGAACAAATTTTTTTCTGGGTCTTTGTATTTTATAAATCTATTTACTATGTGTGGTGATAAGTGAAGGAATACCAGAAACATATTAAGTAAACTCAGAGGTGTTTGACAACACCAAGAGACGAATCTGATAATTTTGGGGGAATATCTCTGTCAAGAATACCACAGCTTAGACTTCCATGAATGAACAAATACCCACTGGGCTGCTCATATGAGAAGAGGTGATGATTTCTTAGCCATCACTGGCTGGCTCTTTCTGTATCTTTCACCTATTCACTCAGAAATCATTGAGAACAATAAAGTCACCATGATATGAACGCTGCTTGAATAAGACGATTATAAATGCATTGTGAGAAATCTTTCAAGCTTAAGGCATTTTTTTGAAGCCTTCCATTGAGCATTTTGTACAAGACAAAAGTTGAAACTTGGACTGTTACAACTGCATGTGATTCTCATTTTCTCTCCGACGTTCACAGAGAGGAAAAAAAAAGAAAAACAAAGACGCAGAGAAAGTGATAATCATCCTCAACTTAAAGTATAAGTGATCATCTATCGCCCGCAATTCCTTCATCGCCTCAAACACCAATTCATGTATAGAGACTTTTTCTCTGTACAGCAATTGACGGTATCATGAAACCCTTGAGCTGTGTGCTGACTCTAAGTGGATATTTCTTTTCTCTAATAGGAATTCTTGGTCACTGTTGTCCTAATATGATACTAATAATAATAATGATAATAATGATAATAATAATAATAATAATAATAATAACAATAATAATAATAATGATAATATAATAATAAAAATAATAATAATAATAATGATAATAATAATAATGATAATAATAATAATAATGATAATAATAATAATAATTATAATGATAGTAATGATAATAGTAATAATAATTATAATAATAATAATAATAATAATAATAATAATAAGAATGATAATAATAATAATAAAATGATAATAATAATGATAATAATAATAATAATAATAATAATGATAATAATGATAACGATAATAATAATAGCAACTGACGTGATATAATTTCTGCGAGATGTGCAGGTATCAGTCTGTGCTTTTGATAATACTTCTACCAAAAAAGAATATCATAATGATAATTCTGGTTTGCTTCATCCTGCCATAAGGAAATATTCCATATTTCTGGTGAAAGAAATATGGGAGAAATATCTTTGAAGATGTCGAGAGAAATTGCACACCAGCTTGGCACTATACATCTACATCTTCACACAACTCCCTGTCACTATCATACAATTGTTCGCCGCCCTTACAAGCACACACAACCCTCCAAATCACTATCGCTCCATCCGTTAGCCACTAGTGCGTCTCTGGTGTTCACATAAGATTCGGCAAGCGAGTAAAAATGAGACGACGTGTCACTCTGTACCCTACTTCAACTTTCATTTCCCTCGTGTAGTCAGACAGTATGATGTCGATTGATACCCGTGACTGAAAGGAATGGCAAAGGGGGGTTATCACTGCTTCACCTGCTCTTGTCAACGCCATTCATAAACTTCCCACCACGCCGTCTTTCTTGAACCCTCCCTCCCTCCCCACAGAGGTTACTTCCCACCACACCGTCTCTTTCTTGAACCCCAGAGGTCAATTTGCTACTGCCTTTACCTTACCTGTACCACAGTTTCCTCCTAGTGTGTGTGTGTGTGTGTGTGTGTGTGGTAACGTTAGTCTCGCTTCCCACAGCTCCCTCGCCTCGTCACTGTCATCATTATCATCATTATCAAACACTTCCTCCGCCGGGATCATTTCTTTACCCGCGCTGCAACACATTTCTCTCGAGCCGAAGGCGAAGACGGACGCAATGATACCCTGTGTTTCTATATTCTTGTCTCGAGGGAAACCTACAATGGAAAGTCACGAAACGTCTGCATATGTCTACTTCTGTGAAGAAAAGAATGATCAATAGACTCGTCACTGCGTATCAGAAAGGTGGTAATTTCTGTGTCTATTCCTAATAGATAACGCAAAAGAAATGCGTCTCAGTTCAACAGTTGCGTTGTCGTGAGGGACTGACTATTTGGCCTTGAGTCTTGAAGTGCAGTGAGGGTGCTGGACCTGTGTGTGTGTGTGTGTATCCGGTTTAAAAACCAACTCAATGGACAGTATACTTTCCCCTTCCATGGTACGCAGGTGAGGATTGTCCAGCGTCTCCTGGTGTCCCCCACAGACGATATAGCCACAGGATAAATAATTATCTTTGGGTAGCCTTCAAACGCGGATGTAGATCCTTGGGGATGTATATATGTGTGTGTGTGTGTGTGTGTGTGTGTGTGTGTGTGTGTGTGTGTGTGTGTGTGTGTGTGTGTTGTGTGTGTGTCATATCAAGCTTGCAGTAAAAATGAATGTCCCTTCATACTATATTTGTTACTAAAATCCACTCTCTCTCTCTCTCTCTCTCTCTCTCTCTCTCTCTCTCTCTCTCTCTCTCTCTCTCTCTCTCTCTCTCTCTCTCTCTCTCTCTCTCTCTCTCTCTCTCTCTCTCTCTCTCTCTCTCTCTCTCTCTCTCTCTCTCTCTCTGCCACGTTATACATCATAATCCTCTGACAAGTAGACCTGAATGCATTCAGAGTGGAAATTCTAACTGACATTTTCCCGGCAACATTATCTGTGATGAAGCTATTTTTTTTTTTACCTTAAGCACTAAACTGTTGAGTAAAAAAAAAAATGGAGGGACCAGTCCAACAAGATTACCGTTACACCATTTTCTATCAAATCAATGGCGTAGACACAGCGTACACTGCTTTGTGTGTGTGATTATTATTTGTGTGTTCAAGAGAGGGAGAAACTTTTACACTCGTGTTGCCCCGTCTCTTTTCCTTATACTTGTGTCACGTATATACTGCAATATATGTGTGGACACACACACACACACACACACACTGGCCGAAGTCAGGTACCCATTTATAGACCAGCCCCCAGGGGGAGGATGAACGTGTGTGTGTGTGTGTGTGTGTGTGTGTGTGTGTGAGGCGAAGCCAGCAAGCGAGACATTCACCCACCAGCAAGAAGAATGAGCGAGTCAGTCGCTAGCACCATAATCAAACACTGTACCACACCGCTTGCCCCGTACGAAGCTTCATGCTGGCACTCTGGATCAGTAGATCCCTCACAGTCTCGTCCAGCTCACGGAAACTTGCGTAATCCCTCACTCCTCACAGTTTCTTCTATACGCATTTTTTTTTTTTGTCTATGTTCACAGAGAACGTTTCTTGCGGGCGTTCACCTACCGACGTCATGGTGAAGCGTTCTACAAATATATCCGTGTAAGTTCTGCATTTCTTGGTAAGAACAGAGAACCATTCGAGGGTCGGGCTACAACGAGGGATCGTTGTGGACGAAGATATAATGAACGTGATGACGTATAAGGCGAGGCACAGTGTCTTGTAACTCATTTCTCTTGAGTCAACGAAAAGGGAAAGTCAACCATTTCAAGCAAAAGGAGTTTCTAAATAAGTGCTCTAGGCTACCTTGATGTAATTCTGATTTCCAGTGTGGTAGTTTAAACAACATGGAAAAACATGTGGGAGTGTGTGTACCGTTTTTACAGATATGACCGACTAAATGATATATATATTATATCTTTCGTGCGTACAGTAAGTAAAAACAATCCTTGATATAAAGAAATTCGGGAGGAAAAATATGAGTGATAAGCTGGAAATCAAAACTGTAAACCAAATAAAACAAATACAAAACTTGGAACTGAAGTCTATTAATCATATTTGCATTTTTCTTTACAACACAGAAGCTGGACTCCTGTACTTCAGCTGATAAACATCAGCTGGACGTAAATGATTGTAAGCACAACAATGTTGCTTGTGATGTCAAAGGTAAACACGCCAGGTGATGTTGCGGTGCTTGAGAAGTAAAATGAAGAACCGAAGATTAACTATTGAGCCATGCAGGGAATGATAGTGTTATAAATGACGAGATGGACTGTTAAGTATGAATATAAACGACAAGAGATCGTGCACTGAATCCCTCAGATACAAGAAGAGGTTTACGATGGATGGTGATTGATGCTGACGACGTGTTCTTCTTTGAATCATGACGTCGAAAGACGATCAAATCCTCGGTGAACAACACGAAGAGAATGAATATATTCAGCGGTCATGCAGGTTCCAGAACAGCTAGGCTCTAACCCTGATGCAGGGGACAACATTACTGACTTGTGTGTCCTTATGGTAAGTAAGGATGTGAGGAATGGGTCATGAAGGCTTCATGCGAGGGAGGATACGACGGCTCTGCTAAGACAGAGGATTGCCTTCATGCGAGGGAGGATACGACGGCTCTGCTAAGACAGAGGAGTGGCTTCATGCGAGGGAGGATACGACGGCTCTGCTAAGACAGAGGAGTGCTTTGGTCATGGCAGGGAAACCCCCAGTTAGCGGAAGCTGGTCCAAGTGCGGTTATGTGGTTGAGTGAGGAGGCAACATACTGCCTCACAAACTCATTGAACTGCTGCATGTTAGTCACATCACTCCTACTTCGAGGACGAATAACAACACCAGCGTCAGAGTTGGTGATGGCAAATTCTCAAATACGCATTGCATTCTTTTTTTTTTTTTATATATATATAAATCATGTCATTATCCTTCATCAGTTTGACATATTTATGTCCAGTATGGAACAAAGGCACTGAAAATGACGTAATGATATATGAGAAAGATGAATGTTGACAGTAATTGTAAGACATTTCCAAAAATGTACAACAAGTCTGATGTTATACGCATTTGTCCATAACAATAGATTAAAGAGAATGGAAATAAAAAAAGGTTTTCTTTCTTTAAAAAGTACATGTTTCTTTAATATCAGTTCTACTAGAATGGATTCTTTCATGATACAAATAGTTAATGAGAATCATTAAAAGTCTAACCTTTTCTGTTTTCTATTTGTAGATATTAAGTGGGTCGCTTTTTACATATTCACTTTTATCTTTCTTAACTACTTGTCGAAATAACTTTTGCTAAGGTTCATAATTCCGTATCGCATAAGTCAAAAATTATATATATATATATATATATATATATATATATATATATATATATATATATATATATATATATATATATATATATATATAAATATTTTTTTTTTTTTTTTTTTTTTTTCAAACTATTCGCCATTTCCCGCATTAGCGAGGTAGCGTTAAGAACAGAGGACTGGGCCTTTGAGGGAATACCCTCACCTGGCCCAATTCTCTGTTCCTTCTTTTGGAAAATTAAAAAAAAAAAAAAAAAACGAGAGGGGAGGATTTCCAGCCCCCCGCTCCCTCCCCTTTTAGTCGCCTTCTACGACACGCAGGGAATACGTGGGAAGTACTCTTAATCCCCTATCCCCAGGGATAATATATAAATATATATATATATATATACATATATATATATATATATATATATATATATATATATATATATATATATATATATATATATATATATATATATATATATATATATATATATATATATATATATATATATATATATGTGTGTGTGTGTGTGTGTGTGTGTGTGTATGTGTGTGTGTGTGTGTGTGTGTGTTGCAATATGCCATTACTACAGGATACAGAAAATTCACTAATCTTTTGTCAAATACACCATAAGACATTTCTCGTGTAGCATTATCTGCTACAGAAAAAAACAGCCTTTGTTGATGTAACTTAAAGAACAGATTAATCACAAAAAAAAACCTATTCTTACAAGAATTACCGTAACTCCACTGACCATCAAAGGTCCTTCAAGGTCTATTAACTCACTTCACCCTCCATGGTATAAGTCACTTCACCCTCCATGGTAGAGACGGTCACAGCTCGTGAAATAACCGCACCAGTTCCTCCCTGTAACGAGCGAAGGTAATTAAGCCAAGTTCTCTTGCCTATAGTATTACAATTCATCTACGTCATTAAGAACTGAGTTTGCGCAACGTCTCGCGGAATACTTTCCATACGAAGTTCCCAAGGGATGACTGTATAACGTAAAGGTACAAATAACGAGGTTGGGGGGACGACCCCCACGCCCCCCTTGTTCTCCAGTAATACATCTACATTTAATTCAGTTAATGACTTGCGTGTCAGCACGGAAGCAGCAGTCGTGACTCGACAAGGATCCATCTATCGCGTCGCTCCTCGCCACAGCGTTTGTCAACATGGCATTGGTGGAGTGTCGTAGTGGTGATGATGGAGGAGGAGGAGGAGGAGGAAGACACTGTGTGACTGTGGGTCTCTCTCTCTCTCTCTCTCTCTCTCTCTCTCTCTCTCTCTCTCTCTCTCTCTCTCTCTCTCTCTCTCTCTCTCTCTCTCTCTCTCTCTCTCTCTCTCTCTCTCTCTCTCTCTCCAAGAATTATTGTTTTCACAAACATCATTATCGTTATTATCATTATCATCATTATCATCATTATTATTATTATCATTATTATCATTATTATCATTATTATCATTATTATTGTTACTACTATCATTATCATTATTACTATCATTTTTGTTAACAATATTAGCAGTAATAGTAGTAGCAGTTGTAGTTTATCATCATTACCATTATTGACAAATATAAAAAGATTTTCAATTACCATGAATGCGGCACTCAACAAATACATTATTCATGCAACATGTAAACAACATATCATTTAACTCTTGCTTATCAATTATCTCCCTTTCTCCCCCTGACAAAGGAAGATTAAACCTGTGAGAGACATTAACATAATGCTGATGTAAACTCATAATAAATCAAGAGACCACAGCTGGTAAACTAGTGTATATGTGTGTGTGTGTGT
Organism: Panulirus ornatus; assembly: GCF_036320965.1. NCBI lineage: Eukaryota > Metazoa > Arthropoda > Malacostraca > Decapoda > Palinuridae > Panulirus > Panulirus ornatus. Next base: position 15,077,317 of record NC_092263.1, on the reverse strand, counting down.
GTGTGTGTGTGTGTGTATGTGTGTGTGTGTGTGTGTGTGTGTGTGTGTGTGTGTGTGTGTGTGTGTGTGACAGACAGGAAGAGTGTGGGAGCGTAGAGACGGTGTGATGAATTTTAATGTTTTGCGGCTTGGAACACAAGGGAAGGCAGGATCCTTCGTATTAAAAAAAAGAAAAAAAACTCAGTATTACGATAGTCAAGTCATTACTACTCATGCATGAACATTTTCTTTCATCCCTGTTTCTGTGCATAGAACATGGGAACTGCCATCTACATTGAGGCTTTTTTTTTTAGTGTGTATGTGCAGGTGAGCAGTGGGCAGCCTCGGGCGGTGGGTGGTCAAGTCTAGGTAGGGTTGTATACCACCACTCCACGTTGGCCTCCTCACCCTAAGCTGCTATATATGTTTAAGCTTGGGGCTCCTGGATCACCTCAGAACCTGTGGTCTTTGACGTTAGTCATTTCGTTGTAAATATCCCATAACGAAATCCATGAAACGAATCACAATGAATCTAGCTTTAATGTGTAGACACGAATTGGATGTTGGACTTAGACCACACGACATACGTTGCTTTGAACCTCACTCTTACAAATGCATGTGGCATACAACTTTATGTTGCACTAAAGTAAAGAAATATGATAACTTGTGTCTCATGAGCAATAATGAGAAAAAGATATACGAGATCTGACCATATCTTTGGATGATAGGCACCATTACCACCAGTTTTCTGAGGATCAGTGGTTGACATAAGAAGCTCAGACATGTGGACAAAGTCTATAATGTGTTAAGATCCAATCGCTCATTCAAAGATCACATACCTTTCTTGGACATGTAACTGTCAAGTATGTCATCTATTGTTCTCCTTTATGTCCATCTATGAGAGCCTGCGAGCACTTTCATAAATGCAGCTTCGCCAAATTGGCCATTAGTATAATGTGATTCGTCCTTTCTGGTATATTCTGCATTATCAATTCATATTCATGGCAGATGTAAAGGTAGACTGGTCCATTTCAGGCACGATTATCCACTTGCTGTTCCTTGTAAGCTTACGAATTAGAAACATAAGAATGAAACATCGAAAGGGAAGGGTGAAGTGCAAGAAGCAAGAACTAAGATACGAGAAATCAAAGACGAATATAGAAATGAGAGTGTGACTTAAAGAAACCAGATGATGTAACATGGAAGACATAGAGTAGAGAGGGAAAAACAGAAAGTGCAGTGATGAAATCCACGTGTTCAGTACAGGAAAAAATAGGAGACCGTATAGAAAGAAAAGGAAGTAACATAGAGAAAGAAATAATGTAACATATAGATAAACACGTGGAAACAAAAGGGTGCAACACAGAAGGCAAAATATGCAACATGTAGCAAATATAAAGAAAATCTGTCGGTGTTCGTGATATCATTACTTATCATAAATCTAAAGTGAACTGCGAGTGACACACATATATATACTGAAAAATATGCAACTGAAAAGTTATGATCAAACACACTCCTGCAGACATGTTTCAGAATCAGTCTGAAAATAATAACGTGTCTAAAGAATCATGAAAATATATTATCTAGGTAATCTTTCCACGCTCATGTACTTTTAGTTAGCATTTTCGTGGAGTAGAATAGACCGGCTTTCATAGCAAAAAGGAGGAGAAAAAAACATCTTTTAATATCTCCTCCAGTTCCTTGGGTTGAAATATCAACGTATTCTATTTTCTGATTGGGAAGACGAGATATATAGTGTGTAGACTGTGTGTCAGTCAAGAGAGTATAAAGCCCGATATACTTTTCGTAAGCTGGGCTCAGCTCTGACCTACATTCAACGCTGGGGCAACATTTCGCCAGAGCAGCCAGCCATGAGGTAGCGAGTTGTGACTCTGTGAAATTTGCTTGCAGGAAATACCGCTGACACACGTCATATGACGGAACATCAGGTAACATGCAGTAAGTCACTCTGTCACGTTATTTTGTTTACGAGTATTTGTAAGTCACGCCACCGAGCGAGAAACCCTGGTAGGCATCCGTAATGATGCAGTATTTCTCATAGGAGGAGGAGAAGGAGAAGGAGGAGGAGGAGGAGGAGGAGGAGGAGGAAGAGGAGGAGGAGAAGGAGGAGGAGGAGGCCTTGTTTATTTCCGTCACTATCATCATTACAGTGAGGGATAAGCAGCTCTCTGGGGTTCCATCACCATCAGAAGGACGTTCGCAAGTGTCGTTAAAACCTTCAGCGTTCTAGGGGAGAGAGAGAGAGAGAGAGAGAGAGAGAGAGAGAGAGAGAGAGAGAGAGAGAGAGAGAGAGAGAGAGAGAGAGAGAGAGAGAGACAGAGAGAGAGGTGTTGCTAGCAAACGTCACTTTCATAAAGCTCTTGATTCATTCCAACTCGAGCTTCACCTTGACCTGCCTGAGTGATCGGCTCTGTCATGCATCCTTGCAACTCCCTTGATCCTAATTATGACAGGAGTTGGGGGTGTTTATGGTCCTGTGGTTGCAAGTAACTTTCCAGATAAATATATATATATATATATATATATATATATATATATATATATATATATATATATATATATATATATATATATATATTTTTTTTTTTTCTTTTCATACTATTTGCCATTTCCCGCGTTAGCGAGGTAGCGTTAAGAACAGAGAACTGGGCCTTAGAGGGAATATATATATATATAAAGATAATATAGTGATAATAGTACCACCATTGTGTGATTCTGTGACTCGATTTTTAATGGCTAATTAATTATCAAGAGAATATATTTTACGTACATGTATAGATCACGCCTCACCAAACACTCAGACATCAGTAGTCAACACTACCAAAAGTTTACAAACGTTCTCTACAGTTTAAAAAGTTTACAAAAGTTTGCAAAAGTAAACGAAAGTTTACAAACGTTCTCTACAGTTTGAGAAGTTTACAAAAGTTTACATAAGTTTACGAAAGTTTACAAACGTTCTCTACAGTTTGAAAAGTTTAGAACTTGTCATTCATGAGATACGAATGTTTTAGATTGTGAAAACAGTCAGTTGAGATATATTCAGCTCAGTCACTTTATGATTCAATGAAACACTCATTACTTTTTTCACATGAGAAATATTTTACTAGATTTTTTGAGGTAGGTATATAAGTAATCATGTAGAAATATCAAATAAACGTAAGCACAAGGTTGACTTACAAACGTGTTCACAGGAAAAGTGTTTAAGAAAACTGTTTCAGAGGAGGATTCTGTGACCCAGACAGCAGTTAGTGACAAGATGTAAGAATTTATGAGGAGATTTCTTTATCGCCCGTTCGTCTGTTTAGAATATATTAAGAATATTTTTGAAAGGATTTTGATATTGATCTATTCTTCATTGTGGCAACCATTACTTTATGTATATATATATAAATATATATATATATATGTGTGTGTGTGTGTGTGTGTGTGTGTGTGTGTGTGTGTGTGTCTGTGTGACATGCAGACAGAAATACAGACAGACAAAGAGAGAAACAGAAGAGACTTAAATTCTTCAGAAGATATCAGTTCACTCTCGCTGAAGAGATATCCAAAGCATGAAATTTTGGTCCATGATTTCTCTCTTCACACTTTGCTTCAAGCCAATAAATAATGAATAATACAATTGATGATCATGTGGTGCAGCGGCGAGTCGAGGAAATAAACAAAGTGGAAAGTTTCCTGTGGAAGTCGTCTGACACATTTGCATTTTAATATGATATCATCTAAGTCATCTTTTGTGTTTTGTTTCAGTGGTAAAGGATAAAATAATTAACCTAGTTATACCCCACTGCAGTTTTCTACCACCATGTGTTCCTATTTTGGAAGGGAAATATACGTAGGAGTAGGAATATACTGCTTTTGATCATTTCATCTTTTTTACTTTTACTTTCCAATAATTAGCACTCTAAACCTGTCGCTTGACCTGACTCTCACGGGGCCAGGTTAAAGGTCAGTGGTGTGGAGAATGTAGTCATGATGCGTTTGTTGAGGTTGAAGATGTTAATCATGCATACGTCAAGGGTGTAAAAATATGACCACAGATTGAACTACGCATTTACCTTAAATAGCACATACGGCTTTAGCGTATTGCCTTGCGTTTCGGTGTCCCGAGATACGCACATGAGAATCATTAGGTTAACATTATCAGTGAAGGTAGATATCGGTACACAGTCTACCCAGCTGTTCATCCTCCTCTCAGGCATGGTCGATGAACTGGTTAACTAGCTTAGGCTAGTTAACCAATTCATTGAGATGGACGTGGGTAGGGTAAGCCTGTGCCTCCTCCACAAACGTAAGAAAAATATTATTGATAAATATATCAATAAAAAGACAAAAATGGAAGTCAAAGACGGAGTGAGTATTACACTTTTATTGTACGTTTACATGACTTAGATGAGCTTTTGGTGAGGCATCTTCTTGAGCCATGTTTAATTCGACAGTCGCTTCGCCAGGTACAGGTAAAGAATATGGACTACTCAGGCGCTTGCTGGTCTATCTTCCATATATGCTGGAGGATCTGCCGAAGCTTCCGCCTCCCGAAGAAGGAGCTGAGTAACCACTGGATATGGAACTACCGAAGGAGGCTCCCGAAGAACTGCTGCCACCAAAGCCACTTCCAAAGCCACCTCCAAGTGATCCACCCCCAACGCCTCCTCCAACAGCAGGGGCAGAATAACTGGTCCCAAGTGAACCACCCCCAGCGCCTCCTCCAAATGAACCACCTCCAAAGCCACCTCCAAATGATCCACCTCCAACGCCACCTCCAACGCCTCCTCCAACAGCAGGAGCAGAGTAGCTGGTTTCAAGTGAATCACCTCCACCGCCTCCTCCAAATGAACCACCTCCAAAGCCACCTCCAAATGATCCACCTCCAACGCCACCTCCAACGCCTCCTCCAACAGCAGGGGCAGAGTAGCTGGTTCCAAGTGAACCACCTCCAACGCCACCTCCAAATGAACCACCTCCAAAGCCACCTCCAAGTGATCCACCTCCAACGCCTCCTCCAACAGCCGGGGCAGAATAACTGGTTCCAAGTGAACCACCCCCAGCGCCTCCTCCAAATGAACCACCTCCAAAGCCACCTCCAAATGATCCACCTCCAACGCCACCTCCAACGCCTCCTCCAACAGCAGGGGCAGAGTAGCTGGTTTCAAGTGAATCACCTCCACCGCCTCCTCCAAATGAACCACCTCCAAAGCCACCTCCAAATGATCCACCTCCAACGCCACCTCCAACGCCTCCTCCAACAGCAGGGGCAGAGTAGCTGGTTCCATGTGAACCACCTCCAACGCCACCTCCAAATGAACCACCTCCAAAGCCACCTCCAAGTGACCCACCTCCAACGCCACCTCCAACAGCAGGGGCAGAGTAGCTGGTTCCAAGTGAACCACCTCCAACGCCACCTCCAAATGAACCACCTCCAAAGCCACCTCCAAGTGACCCACCTCCAACGCCTCCTCCAACAGCAGGGGCAGAGTAGCTGGTTTCAAGTGAATCACCTCCAACGCCTCCTCCAAATGATGCACCTCCAATGCCACCTCCAATGCCACCTACAAATGATCCACCTCCAACGCCTCCTCCAACAGCAGGGGCAGAGTAGCTGGTTCCAAGTGAACCACCTCCAACGCCACCTCCAAATGAACCACCTCCAAAGCCACCTCCAAGTGATCCACCTCCAACGCCTCCTCCAACAGCAGGGGCAGAGTAGCTGGTTCCGAGTGAGCCACCTCCAGCGCCTCCTCCAAATGATCCACCTCCAAAGCCACTTCCAACGCCTCCTCCAAATGATCCACCTCCAACAGCAGGAGCAGAGTAGCTTCCTCCAATTGACCCACCTGCAGTAGATCCGCCTCCAAATCCACCTCTACCGCCGCCTACACTCACAGCGGGAGCTGAGTAGCGGCTCCCAAGTGATATACCTCCACGTCCACCTCCAAGACGTCCTCCACCACCACCACCACCTCTGCTTATGGATGAGCCAGAGTAGCCTCCTCCACCATTAGATCCACCTCCAAAGCCACCACCGCCTCCAAATCTTCCATGGCCTCCTCCTCCTCCTCCTCCTCCTCCTCCTCCTCCTCCTCTTCTGCCATAGCTACCGAAGCTGGAAGCTACGAGGACGGTGAGACTCAGCCCAAGAAGCAGTCCTTTCTGTAGAAGGAACATCATTTAAGTACCAGATCAGACATTGTCATCCACGATTGAGTAAACATGTTTCTAACTCTTCGAGTGGAATTGACAGTTAATGAGCAACATTTGCAATGAACATGAACACAGAAAACGATTTTGCAGAAACAAAACACTTCCTCACTGTGTTTGAAGAAGAGAATAAGTTGAGGATCTTGGACTTACCATGTTGCTTCTTGCTTTACTGGTCGTCTTCTTGCCAATGCACTCTAACAGCCAACCCTTTTATACCTGGCATGGCCTCTCTCGACCTACCATGACTTGTGTTTCTTGAGGATCCTGACCCGATGCCGTCCAGCTTTACAACTCGGTTTGTTTTGACCTTTCATCTCTGGAGAGGAAGCTGCGTCGATAATGTGTATGTGTGAGGAGCAGGTGGTCGAGCATATATCATAGCCAGATGCTAATCTCTTCATATCCAGAATCTTGTCTCGGGAACTCATCTATATTCCAAGAGAATTTCTCTGCTTTACTTGTCTGGATGATTTTTAGATACTCTCGGAGTGTTTTAAGAGCATTTGTTTTGTGTTCATAAGCCAGTCGCTAAAATCTGCACAAAAGCAAACACACTGGAAAACGAATTCTAAGAAACCAGTTATACTGAACGTGCGTAAGGGAAGCCAACGGTTGGTTAGATTTGATAAAATGGTCGTTTTGAAATTATTCATGGTGCCTGCCCTCACACAACCGCCAACAAACTACACTATCGTGATGGTAAGACTTAGGGATTTTCAAGATAGGAAGATCCATCCACTGGCGCTGGTGAGTACAGGTGCTGGAAACCCACTGTTGCTGGTGTTCATGTCGCTGTAGGTTTGTGAGAGTCTTCCTTCTTTGTTTAGCATTGCGATGGAAACTCATCATTTCATCAGGTCTCTCACTTTCTTGATGACATTTCTTGTAACTCCAGAGTGCTGGTGAGTCTTTGAGATGCAACACTCCTTCGTTGATTCCACGTCGCCGACTATAGGATACTGTGAGGCTGGATCCTGAGGGAGCAAAGCGCTGGTCAGATGAGTGTGTCACTCAGACATACCTGTGTCCTCAAGATCTGCCATCAATCACATCCTCCCTCAGTGCGTTTGGTTTTCGTCATTCATCCTTTTCTATTGTCTTGGCTTGGACGTCGGCAGCGATTCCACTTATAAAACATCAGTGCATTCAGCTATTCATCCATCCTTTTGTTGATGGATACTATAATCGGTGCCAACTATGGTTGGGGTAAAGCGCCACAGCTCTGACAGTGCTAGCCGAGTGATAGCTTGTGCCTTGAGTTAACCCAGAGGTGTCCATTTTAGAGACATGGCCTTCACTGATTTTGCCCGCGTCTGCTAAGATGACGATGAAAATGCCAGGGGACGTCATCTTCTCGCGATGCACGATGTCTTCAGAAATGATGCAGTGACAATCCGCTAACCATCGTGCTATCTGTGATATTCAAGGTTGCCTGAACGAGGAAAGACAGAAGATATTCAGCTCAATAGATTTAAGTCTCTTTAAAGTCGATGGGAAATATTTGCTCACATAATCTTCGCCACCTCTATCGCCAATGGCAAACCACAGACAAAAAAAATTGCATTTGGAATATTATAGATTCCTCGAGTCAGGATCATGCTGAAGAGTGAATCACGATAGGCCACAGCTCTCAGTGCGTGCTACAGACGAGAGGCACTATATTGCACCAGCCAGAATAGAATCAACCAGACTACACAGGAAAGAGATGGTAAATCAACAAGATGTGCAGGCAGTAATGATGTCTCATTCACATACCTTACTGGCTCTGTGTTCACTATCTGCATCAGTCATGCAATACTTAATCACTGTGATCGCTTTGATTGATCACAAGTGAGAGATTCACAGACTGAGTTGAGAGAGGAAATTCAAGATGATACTTGAGGAGCTGGAGAGCTTAGTGGCAAAGATGTTTTCTCTGTCGCAAAAAAAAATACGGAGGCTTCTTCTCGCTTTCCTAGAGACTTGTAGTTTCCCCTCCTCCACCAAATTTGGTAGTGGTGGTGGTGGTAGCAATGGTGGTAGTGGTGGTGGTGGAGAAGAGGACAGGGAGGAGTTTGTGGATCTGTAGGTGGATCTATTGGTGGAAGTACTCCTATCCCTGCAAAGGGATGTCATGATGGATTAGGAGGTGGATCCAAAGGAAGAAGTTACTCCATCCCTTCTGGAAGCGAAGATGGAGGATTTAGAGGTGGATCCATCACAGATGGCTACTCTCTTTCTTCCAGAGTGGAGCCAGTGGATTTCAAGGTGGGTCAAGTGAAGGAGGATAAGCTAGTATATTTATTAGTGGAGATGGTAGATCTTGAGGTGGATTCATTAGAAGAGATCATTCTGCTTCCGGTAATGGATGTGGAGGGCTTGGAGGAGACCTCTCTGCTCCTTCTAGAAGTGGAGGCGGAGGACTTGAAAGAGGAGATTGATCTGTTCCAGATGTGGAGATGCAAGACATGGAGGAGGTTACTCTGCGCTTATTGTGAGTGGTGATGGCTACGGCAGCGGCAGCTCTTTAGGAGGCTCCTTTCTTGGCTCCCTCTTCAGGAGGCTATTTACCCCCATGTAGCTATTCTGCTCCTTTGGTGAAGACTCTGTAAACTGCAGTTAATCCTCCTCATCCTCCGGCGGAGGCGAAATTTCCAGCATGTGAGGAAAGTAAGCAAGCCAAGTCTGCTCTTCATTTGAGTGTGGGAGAGAGAGAGACATCGCTTTCAGCGTGGGCTTCTTCGGGTCTACCCTCAGAATCCCTATCGTTACGGTAAACATCGCGAGAAGGATGCGATACTGCATTTATCGTATCTAACTCTTTATATTCTTGATTACACAGGCGATACCATCCTCAACCCTATGTCCTTCTTCTAGTCATCTCGACGTGTTTGTTAAAAGCCTCTTTTGAAAGGTCAAAAATGTCTTTTAATTATCTAAGAATAAAGAAAAGATTTGAGAAGTGCTTTCCTTAAGTGATGTGACAGTACTTGAACGGATGTATGAACCTAAATACCACATTACAGAGATACCAGCTGGTACATTTGCTTATTACAGTTTTGTTATGGCTCGTATTATCAATAGAAATATTTCCTGTGAAATTATCTACGAGATAACCAGCACTGAAAAAGGTTATAATTTATTTGTCACAAGTGTCTTTTGTTAGATTTAAGGGACTTCATTTTTTACATACCAACATACCATGAAAAGTAATTCTCGAATATATATATATATATATTTTTTTTTTCTTTCTTTTAAACTATTTGCCATTTCCCACGTTGGCGAGGTAGCGTTAAGAACAGAGGACTGGGCCTTTTTTGGAATATCCTCACCTGGCCCCCTCTGTTCCTTCTTTTGGAAAATTAAAAAAAAAAAAAACGAGAGGGGAGGATTTCCAGCCCCCCGCTCCCTCCCCTTTTAGTCGCCTTCTACGACACGCAGGGAATACGTGGGAAGTATTCTTAATCCCCTATCCCCAGGGATAATATATATATATATATATATATATATATATATATATATATATATATATATATATATATACATATATATATATATATATATATATATATATATATATATATATATATATATATATATATATATATATATATATATATATATATATATATATATATATATATATATATATATTGTCCTACATAATGATGGAACTGACCCTTCTTAAATTCATTAGACTGTTATACAAAACTGAGACTTGGCAAGATGTTCTTCAATAACAAGTTGCAAATTTTTGAATGCAAACACTTCACTAGGTAAGTATATGGTAATAGATATTGTACAGTCGTGTACTTAGTGTTCTTAAAGCTAGTCAGCTGCCGCTGGGCTAAGATATTGATTTCGGGAGATTATAACAAATCCAATTGCTCATAAAATCTCTTGATTTTATCTTTCCTTTCTCTTTTTTGCGATCGTATTTTGTTCTTGACACAACGCCTCTACTTCCGGGGGTGATAGTAACCACAAGGACCATGAAATATATTTCTCTCTTCCTTCCATACCCTTTCAGTAGGGGATGTCAAAAATGGTCGACATAGGATATACCTATTTTGATCCTATTTATCACCAGCTTTGGGTGGGCGACAGAGTGTTGAAATCTAAACATTTCCAGTCTGACCTCTCCTACTTTCTCCACGTTACTGACACGCACATATAGCAAGTTTTTCTCTGATGGACAAGTCAGCTTTTTCAAAGAGGTATATTTTGCTTCCTGAAAGACATTCCATGCTTGCCAAAACCTCCACTTCTTGCCTCTGGTGTGAAACGACAGTGAGGAGGAACAAACGCCAAATGTAACAACAGAAGTGATAGTGGTTCTTCCAGAACTGGGAACCACCGTCTTAGGTCAATCCCTCAGGTGAATGCTGACCACATCTCAACGGTGAGATCGTGGAAGACATACACCGCTACCTTCGTCACCTTTCTGCCATAACCACTGAAGATGACATCACGATAACTCTCCATGGTAACGTACTCATCATACGCAAGTATATACTTACGTTTAGCCTCCTCGTGGTCTATAAGATAACTGAAACGTATATAAGACGTCCCTATAATCACACTGATATCTTCCTTTTATCAGAAACCGATGTGATGTGAGCTGCAAGAATCCTCAGTCATCTCCTATTTATAGACACATAATTTCAGGAAACTGCTTAAGATTTTGTAGACTTTTCTGGAACCTACAATCATTCCTCTTCAATTCTAGCTCTCCTTCTCAGACTTCGACTCTGAGATTAGAAAAACAGGTCAGTATGTATAAGAAATAATACATGATACTGGGTATTTTTCATTTCAGAATTCATCAATTGATACAGTAACTTCAGAAGCATAGTGATTGAATGTTCTTGTTAACTCCTGACGTCTAGAATTATGTAAGAGAACCTAAGTAACTCTAAATGCAACAGCGTCTGTATCACGTCTACTGAGACATGATATAAGGAAACGTGGGACCAGATGGCGTTATCACGCCGGATGACTTTCTGGATAGGTTTACGACTATTGAGAGACATTTTTGTTTCCAGAAACAGGATCCAGATCTGTCTTCAGTATCTTGAAATCCATTCATAAATGTTCTTGACTGACTCTATATTTTTTTCCACCCAGTTGACTTCAGTTTCCCAACGCCTTCTGCTGCCAGTGTAGGATCGAACCCAATGCGCCGAGAGAATTTGTGGCTCTTGTCTGAGTTAATGTTTGGTCTTTATTGCTTGAAGAGCACGTAACTTTGCTTATTCTTTCCTCGGCTGAAGTGTTCACATCCTTTCTCTTTCTCGGAGTGCGTTGCATCTTATTCTTAAACGTAATCATAGAACTGATTATATTTGACGTTGTTTCTTCTGAATCATTTTTATTTCTTTTTTTCTTTATGCATCGTCACAACCAGTCATCTAAGGTACGATAAATTTGGCAAAGCGTGGACAGCTTGGAACCAGGAGATATCTAAGACAAAATGTGATTACTAATCCTGTAAAGTTTAATTATCTGTTGAATAATAAAAGACAGCAGACCACTAGTGGTGGGGATTTTCGAGAGAAAAGTTGTGTAGGAAATGTAAGCCATTTTGATAACATGTCATATATGGATGTACCTCTCACCTTATTCAAGAGGCCTACATTGATATTTCTAGTTTCTTCATATAAATGATTGACTTCTTATGCAAATACAAGTCATTCGTGGCAAAACAAAAAGTGTTGTTGCCGTACATGTGTCTAGAAGTCAAGTTAGTATTTACAAGAAGAGAAATGTACTAGAAATAGCTCCCGTTTCTGTAAAAAAAAAAAAAAAAAAAATGAACAAAAATCAGAGCATCGTCTGATAGTAACCAAATGCTAACCTATTGAACTTAAACCTCTATGAAATCTACATTCGGATCCACAAAATGAGTTCAGAAGGTTATATCCTCCCCCTCTCCCTTCTTCAAACGTGTCATCTGTAGCTTACTTTATGTAAATCATGAAGTTTTGGTTCCTCCAGATGAGTAGAAGATAGTGTTTGATCCCCCGCAACAAAAGGCAACAGACAGCGAACAAGGACGATCATTGAGTTCAAATCTACAAACTTTTGCGATCACAACTGCAAAAGAAGGTGCACATATATATACATATATATATATATATATATATATATATATATATATATATATATATATATATATATATATATATATATATATATACTCGCAAATTTTTTCTTTTTTTTCCCTCTTTTGCCATTTTCACAGTATATCAACAAGTCTTTTGGACTAAAGAACTTTAAAGGTTGTGCAATTATCTCCAAACGCTTGGTTGATACACTACACTTAGCCCGGACGCCACCTTGCAAAAAAAAAGAAAAAAGTGATAATAATAGTAATAGTTAGAATGTTCTCTGTCAACAAAAAGTAAGCACACAAGATAGCAGAAACATTGTAATAAGTACAGATGCAATACCAGTTTTCATACGATGAAGAAAGTGTGAAAAAAGTCACCTAGGATGATTTATTCATCCCAAATATTGCCGAGAGAGAGAGAGAGAGAGAGAGAGAGAGAGAGAGAGAGAGAGAGAGAGAGAGAGAGAGAGAGAGAGAGAGAGAGAGAGAACAGAAAAGCCTTGGAGTCTCTCTGAGGAAAAGAAACATTTGTTTATCAAATCTATGACAAATCTGTGATTTCATCACCCACAATGCAAACAGTGCCTTGTTGGTAATCTCGCAGGACACATAGACCATCAGAACTGGCATCTCCGCTGAGCACGGATACATATCAGACATGGACTTCTCCTGTTGCTGGTGTCTTGGTCGCCTCTCTGGTGACAGATAATAGTTCTGCTGTAATCCTTGTGGTATATAAACCTGTCTAATGACATCAGTGTTCTACCTCTTACATATACATCCTTAACCTTTATGGTAAGTTTTGAGGACCTTCTCATGTAATTTGTCTTTCTAAAACGTAAGATTTTCATGTCTGTGTTCGCTCAGTCTCGCCAGCGACATAATCAATGAGGGATGCCCTCCTTGTGGGTCACGCGAAAGCACCGCAGCTTTGGATGATAAAATCATTGGGCGAATTATCCTCTGATCTTCTCTGTCAGTAATCGTCCTGTCGGAGCCAGTGTGTGAAACTGTGGCTCATTGCCCTTCATCTGTCGGGCGGAGTCGTTTAACAAAGGTTTAAAACGTTCTGCCGTCCTTAATAAACAATACTAAACTAGTTGGTGTATATCTTTTCTTTTTTCATCACACATACATCCTCTCCAAGTCTGCTGGACTTCAGACGATTTAACCAAACAGGAGAGATAGCGTTGTTTACATCTTTGTGATGTGTTTCGTTATCCCTTCTCACAATGTCCATAAAAACGAAACCATCAGAGAGGGGATCTAATATCTGCAAGCTTTTTTGAACTGATAAGGAAAGAGAAATTATTTTTTGCATTGCTTGAATTCTTGAATGGACTCCACCTCAACTTGCAGTGAAAGGCAAACCTTCTGCTTTACGTTGTCATCGCCACTGTGACCTCTACCGCCGCAAGGCAAAAATGTTCAAACAACTGAACTCACCGGAAATAACTTAAATTTCCTCAAATTAGGACCGACGAGAAGTGCGAATCATGACGCGGGTCACAGCTGTCGCCGCTTGCTATAAAAGGAAGGCAACAGCATATCGCACCAGCAAGAACAGGCTCGACCTGACAACGGGAAAGATGGTAAGAGACAGAAAGATCTACAATGGTGACGATGCTTGTGACACACAGAACGAATCTCTGACTGACTTGACCTCTTCATGACGCAAGAAGTTCTGAGATGGTCATATGGTGACCTCTTCATGATGCAAGAAGTTCTGAGATGGTCATACGTAATCTCTTCATGACGCAAGAAGTCCTGAGATGGTCATATGGTGACCTTCATGACGCAAGAAGTCCTGAGATGGTCATATGGTGACCTTCATGACGCAAGAAGTTCTGAGATGGTCATATGGTGACTTCTCAAGCAAGATGAGTTTGAGACGCAGCTTAATGATGAGGAACAACTTTAGATTCTAAACTCGAACAAGAAAAACATAGGTATATCTTACGATGTTTTCCTTCTATTACAGAGAGGAACGATCCTGGGTCTTCATGTCGCCCTACTGGTGACTTCCTGCTTCGCCTCCTACGGTAGTGGAGGAGGAGGAGGAGGAGGAGGAGGGCATGGTGGAGGAGGTGGAGGATTCGGAGGTGGATCGATTGGGACAAGTTATTCTGCCCCATCCAGAGGCGGAGGTGGAGGATTCGGAGGTGGATCGATTGGAAGAAGTTATTCTGCTCCCTCCAGAGGTGGTGGAGGTGGAGGTGGAGGATTCGGAGGTGGATCGATTGGAACAAGTTATTCTGCCCCCTCCAGAGGCGGTGGTGGAGGAATTGGAGGTGGAGGATTCGGAGGTGGATCGATTGGAACAAGTTATTCTGCTCCCTCCAGAGGTGGTGGAGGTGGAGGATTCGGAGGTGGATCGATTGGAACAAGTTATTCTGCTCCCTCCAGAGGTGGTGGAGGTGGAGGATTCGGAGGTGGATCGATTGTAACAAGTTATTCTGCTCCCTCCAGAGGTGGTGGAGGTGGAGGTGGAGGATTCGGAGGTGGATCGATTGGAACAAGTTATTCTGCCCCATCCAGAGGCGGAGGTGGAGGAATTGGAGGTGGAGGATTCGGAGGTGGATCGATTGGAACAAGTTATTCTGCTCCCTCCAGAGGTGGTGGAGGTGGAGGATTCGGAGGTGGATCGATTGGAACAAGTTATTCTGCTCCCTCCAGAGGTGGTGGAGGTGGAGGATTCGGAGGTGGATCGATTGGGACAAGTTACTCTGCCCCATCCAGAGGCGGAGGTGGAGGATTCGGAGGTGGATCGATTGGAACAAGCTATTCTGCTCCCTCCAGAGGTGGTGGAGGTGGAGGTGGAGGATTCGGAGGTGGATCGATTGGGACAAGTTACTCTGCCCCATCCAGAGGCGGAGGTGGAGGATTCGAGGTGGATCGATTGGAACAAGCTATTCTGCTCCCTCCAGAGGTGGTGGAGGTGGAGGTGGAGGATTCGGAGGTGGATCGATTGGGACAAGTTACTCTGCCCCATCCAGAGGCGGAGGTGGAGGATTCGGAGGTGGATCGATTGGAACAAGTTATTCTGCTCCCTCCAGAGGTGGTGGAGGTGGAGGTGGAGGATTCGGAGGTGGATCGATTGGGACAAGTTACTCTGCCCCATCCAGAGGCGGAGGTGGAGGATTCGGAGGTGGATCGATTGGAACAAGCTATTCTGCTCCCTCCAGAGGTGGTGGAGGTGGAGGATTCGGAGGTGGATCGATTGGAACAAGTTATTCTGCTCCCTCCAGAGGTGGTGGAGGTGGAGGTGGAGGATTCGGAGGTGGATCGATTGGAACAAGTTATTCTGCTCCCTCCAGAGGTGGTGGAGGTGGAGGATTCGGAGGTGGATCGATTGGAACAAGTTATTCTGCTCCCTCCAGAGGTGGTGGAGGTGGAGGATTCGGAGGTGGATCGATTGGAACAAGCTATTCTGCTCCCTCCAGAGGTGGTGGAGGTGGAGGATTCGGAGGTGGATCGATTGGAACAAGTTATTCTGCTCCCTCCAGAGGTGGTGGAGGTGGAGGATTCGGAGGTGGATCGATTGGAACAAGTTATTCTGCTCCCTCCAGAGGTGGTGGAGGTGGAGGATTCGGAGGTGGATCGATTGGAACAAGCTATTCTGCTCCCTCCAGAGGTGGTGGAGGTGGAGGATTCGGAGGTGGATCGATTGGAACAAGCTATTCTGCTCCCTCCAGAGGTGGTGGAGGTGGAGGATTCGGAGGTGGATCGATTGGGACAAGTTACTCTGCCCCATCCAGAGGCGGAGGTGGAGGATTCGGAGGTGGATCGATTGGGACAAGTTACTCTGCCCCATCCAGAGGCGGAGGTGGAGGATTCGGAGGTGGATCGATTGGAACAAGTTATTCTGCTCCCTCCAGAGGTGGTGGAGGTGGAGGATTCGGAGGTGGATCGATTGGAACAAGCTATTCTGCTCCCTCCAGAGGTGGTGGAGGTGGAGGATTCGGAGGTGGATCGATTGGGACAAGTTACTCTGCCCCATCCAGAGGCGGAGGTGGAGGATTCGGAGGTGGATCGATTGGAACAAGTTATTCTGCTCCCTCCAGAGGTGGTGGAGGTGGAGGATTCGGAGGTGGATCGATTGGAACAAGCTATTCTGCTCCCTCCAGAGGTGGTGGAGGTGGAGGATTCGGAGGTGGATCGATTGGAACAAGCTATTCTGCTCCCTCCAGAGGTGGTGGAGGTGGAGGTGGAGGATTCGGAGGTGGATCGATTGGGACAAGTTACTCTGCCCCATCCAGAGGCGGAGGTGGAGGATTCGGAGGTGGATCGATTGGAACAAGTTATTCTGCTCCCTCCAGAGGTGGTGGAGGTGGAGGATTCGGAGGTGGATCGATTGGAACAAGCTATTCTGCTCCCTCCAGAGGTGGTGGAGGTGGAGGATTCGGAGGTGGATCGATTGGAACAAGTTATTCTGCTCCCTCCAGAGGTGGTGGAGGTGGAGGTGGAGGATTCGGAGGTGGATCGATTGGGACAAGTTACTCTGCCCCATCCAGAGGCGGAGGTGGAGGATTCGGAGGTGGATCGATTGGAACAAGTTATTCTGCTCCCTCCAGAGGTGGTGGAGGTGGAGGATTCGAGGTGGATCGATTGGAACAAGTTATTCTGCTCCCTCCAGAGGTGGTGGAGGTGGAGGATTCGGAGGTGGATCGATTGGAACAAGTTATTCTGCTCCCTCCAGAGGTGGTGGAGGTGGAGGTGGAGGATTCGGAGGTGGATCGATTGGAACAAGTTATTCTGCTCCCTCCAGAGGTGGTGGAGGTGGAGGATTCGAGGTGGATCGATTGGAACAAGCTATTCTGCTCCCTCCAGAGGTGGTGGAGGTGGAGGATTCGGAGGTGGATCGATTGGAACAAGTTATTCTGCTCCCTCCAGAGGTGGTGGAGGTGGAGGTGGAGGATTCGGAGGTGGATCGATTGGAACAAGCTATTCTGCTCCCTCCAGAGGTGGTGGAGGTGGAGGATTCGGAGGTGGATCGATTGGAACAAGTTATTCTGCTCCCTCCAGAGGTGGTGGAGGTGGAGGTGGAGGATTCGGAGGTGGATCGATTGGAACAAGTTATTCTGCTCCCTCCAGAGGTGGTGGAGGTGGAGGTGGAGGATTCGGAGGTGGATCGATTGGAACAAGCTATTCTGCTCCCTCCAGAGGTGGTGGAGGTGGAGGTGGAGGATTCGGAGGTGGATCGATTGGGACAAGTTACTCTGCCCCATCCAGAGGCGGAGGTGGAGGATTCGGAGGTGGATCGATTGGAACAAGTTATTCTGCTCCCTCCAGAGGTGGTGGAGGTGGAGGTGGAGGATTCGGAGGTGGATCGATTGGAACAAGCTATTCTGCTCCCTCCAGAGGTGGTGGAGGTGGAGGTGGAGGATTCGGAGGTGGATCGATTGGAACAAGTTATTCTGCTCCCTCCAGAGGTGGTGGAGGTGGAGGATTCGGAGGTGGATCGATTGGAACAAGCTATTCTGCTCCCTCCAGAGGTGGTGGAGGTGGAGGATTCGGAGGTGGATCGATTGGAACAAGTTATTCTGCTCCCTCCAGAGGTGGTGGAGGTGGAGGATTCGGAGGTGGATCGATTGGAACAAGTTATTCTGCTCCCTCCAGAGGTGGTGGAGGTGGAGGATTCGGAGGTGGATCGATTGGGACAAGTTACTCTGCCCCATCCAGAGGCGGAGGTGGAGGATTCGGAGGTGGATCGATTGGAACAAGTTATTCTGCTCCCTCCAGAGGTGGTGGAGGTGGAGGTGGAGGATTCGAGGTGGATCGATTGGAACAAGTTATTCTGCTCCCTCCTCACTAGGCAGGAGACGGTAGATTGACTTACATACCGCATTCGTCTCATATGTGGTCAATAAGAATGCCATTCACATGTATCTATTCTCCATCCCAACTCAAGAGGAACAGCTGGGAAGAATGGTTGTCCAAAAAAAAAAAACCTTAACCTAACTTAAGACCAGTTTGAAAAGTTCCTTTTTTTTCACATCTGATGTAAAAGATCAGCTTAGGTTGGCTGATGCCAGATTATAAAGTCTACATGCAAACATTTCCAACCTTCCTCCATTTACTCTTCCAGTGGTAGTGGCTCAGTCTTGTAGCAGATCTCTCTACAGAAGACGTCTCTATTTTCCACTGATTGTAGCCGGCATTTCTCTTACACAACAGCCGCTGTTACCTCGGTGAAAAGCTTTTCAGCCTTGTCAGGCCCACTTCTTGCTGTTGGCTGTAAAGGCGTGATGGCGTCACACAGCAAAAACATGGAAGGAAGGAAACGCGCCAACGGGAAAGACCCAAATTACAGCAGTTTCATCAGCTGAGGTACACCTGAAGCCATTCCCTTTTGCTGAACGTTATCCACAGATTCTTAATAGCAACATTGTCTAAACTACACCCTAAAATCATTACTCTATTGCCGTCATGTCTGCCACCGATTTCTCCCTTCGACTTCTATCCAGGGTTAAATGCTGGAGATGTATAAACATGACTGCATCAACCTCTTTGTTGCCACAATACAACAACCATTCTTTTTTTTTCTTTTTTTGTCCTCTGGAAGAGTAATGAGCTTGTCTTCCTGTTTAAGCACATTTATAATATTCACATTAACAGGTATGAGTTGCAAGAAATTGATCTTGTTTTCATGTCATCTTTTTTGTTTGCTTTTGTCTAAACAACCTCTCCAGTTCCTGAGATCTCTGTTGGGGGCCGACGACCATTCTTTCTCTTCCTGTTCTTCTAAATGTCGAGCCTGACTTCAGACGATTGTGCCAGTAGACAGCAAAGACTACATTCCTTACTGAGTACTTTTTGACTGTAGAGTATATAATGCCTAACATAATTGCCTCAGATAGTATACCAATCGATTGTTCTTTTAATTCCTAAAATCTAGAATTACTCCAAGGAGCCTCATCGACAAATAATGCAACATTTTCTATGTCACGTTTGTTCCGACACGATATAAAAAGACGTGAAAAAGACGTGAGAACAGTTTGTAATATCATTGTGCTTCCTTTTACAGGAATTCCATCTCTTTCCTTTCGACTATTAAGAAACCATTTTGCATTTAGCAATAAGGTGTAGGATTTTAACTCCATAATACCTTGAACCTCACTCACGACAGGCTTGTCCAGACAAGATCCACTGATTCTGTTCTTACCAACTGCTTCTGTAGGTTTAGGATCCCACATTTCACCCAGGGAAGAGCATTTCGATGCTTTTTGTTTGTGTATTTTCTTGGTGTTTATCGTGTGAACAGCGGATACGTTTGTCTGTACTGGCCTCTGCTTTCCATCACTGTATCAGACTTTCTCTCTCGGAGTGCTTTGTGTTCAAAGGCTGAAAGTGCGTTAATGGTAATACTGTATCAAGCATACATCCTTTTAAGGTGTTTTTGTTATAATTATTCCACCCTTGTGGGAGGACGGGGAGGTTCCCAAGCTAACCACAGCCTATGGACGGCTTGGAAAAAGTGACATCTGTGGCATGATGTGATAACATGTTGGAAAAAGAATAGTCTCTCTCTCTCTCTCTCTCTCTCTCTCTCTCTCTCTCTCTCTCTCTCTCTCTCTCTCTCTCTCTCTCTCTCTCTCTCTCTCTCTCTCTCTCTCTCTCTCTCTCTCTACAACGATTACCCGAGAGCTTCACGTCAAAATCTCATGCTTGTATCATGAGTCGAGAGATTGCTCAAAAAAATTTTCCTATGAGCCGCTCGACTCAAAAAAAAAAAAGAGAATCTAATTATGGTAATGTTGTCGTTGGCAGTAAACCACGAGGTGAACAATGAAATAGGAACATTGTTATCATTCTCGTGAGAGACACAAGGTAAAGGTGTCACTGACCCCAATCAAACTCAAAAGTTTCACCTTAAAATGAATCTTAAAAAAGTTTTTTTTTTTCCCACAGTGGAAGTTTCTTAATCTCTGTGCAATCTTTATACGAGCATTTTTCTTTGTTTTTTGTCCTCCTGTTGCAGTTCTTCGTACACCACTACTGCTAAATCATACAGGAAAAATACGCTTTATTACTTTTTTTTCTTGTGATTTAATGTGGCAACACACTGATACTGAGTGTCATAGTCTCATAAAAGTTCTTAACAGCTTCATATCACTCAAATATCCTTAAGGAAAAATAGAATCCTTTCCATGTTATGTTCTCTTCCTGATATTATATAATCATCTAATTCAGACCCTTATTTTCTGATATGTCCCTAATGCCAGCTATTAGAATCTAAATCCTTAGTCCCCCTTCCCAGGATAATGATGCTGGAATACCCTTGAAGAAAATTTTGCACACTAGCTGGTGATAAAGTCATTATAAATGCCAGGGCGATTTGGACGTGGATAGAGCATCAGATAAGCTACAGAATTATATTCTAATCACATACTTCACAAATGGTGGTTGACAGCAGGAATCTCTTTGCTCAAAGGAGAGAATTTGCCACGTAAAGTTTCTGATGACAGTTCACTGCAAGACGCACACTCAACCCTGCCACCTTCGTGACTTGATTAGCAAACCATTACTTCTGGTAGTTCCACTAGTACTTGTGCATACCAGGGGGGGGGGGGGTCCTTATCGGTAGGATACGCATTCCTCACTGACTAAGGCTATGACGAGATCTGATGTGGTCCTTGAGAGGTGCAATATGTGTGAAAAGACACCAAGATTCGAATTCTGATTACGTTGCAGATCAATAGAATGCTGGGGATGACGAGTTCTCTGGACTTTTATGTACTTTGTAAAATTTCTATTTCCACTTTCGTTCAGTTTTACTAGTGACTTTACTCAACCAGGGGAAGATAGCCATCTTTCATGGAGCCCGGAAGAGCAATGCAAATGTGGATTAAGGAATCATGTAAACACTTCAGCCTCCAGGCCTCCTATGTCAGTGTGGAGCAGGATGGTTCCTCCTCCTTTGGTAGTTCTACTAAAGAGTTCCTCAAGGATTTATACATCCTACCGTCTTTAACAAAGGCAAGGACTTCCTTCCTGTGGATCTCCCTACATGTTATCAAAGATACCCAGCCCTCGTCTGTTGGATTTAAGATTATACCAAAGCTACGTAGATAATATGGCGCTTATCATTGCCTGTGATATGCAGTGGCATATAACACCTACAGTTAGTTTGGATAACAAAACAAGAATATATTTTGCTATACATGAAGTCTTGAATGAGCTACGAGTCTGCTCCCAGTGAAAGGCAATCCTCTTGCTTTAACGTAGTCATTACCACTATGACCTCTAACGTCACAGGCAAAAATTGTAAGAACCAAAGAACGTACTTGAAATAGCCTAATTTTCTCAAATCTGGCCCCATGGGAATGCGAATCATGACGCGGGTCACAGCTGTCGACGCTTGCTATAAAAGGAAGGCAACAGCATACTGCACCAGCAAGAACAGGCTCGACCTGACGACGGGAAAGATGGTAAGAGACAGAAAGATCTTGTGTATAGCAGTGACAGTGCTTCATATATGTATACCTTTACTGGTTATCTCGCCCACTCCCGTCATTCACGCAAAGCTCAGGTCATCACATACTGCGTCTTAAAAGCATATGTAATCTATTCAGGCGAAGAAGTGATTCGAAAAGACAGTTTTAAGGTTTGATTCAAGACTGGAAGAAAATCAATTGGCATTTTTCTTGTTTTTACAGAAAGGAACGATCCTGGGTCTTCATCTCGCCCTGCTGGTGACTTCCAGCTTCGCCTCCTACGGTAGTGGAGGAGGTGGAGGGCATGGTGGAGGTGGTGGAGGATTCGGAGGTGGATCGATTGGAACAAGTTATTCTGCCCCATCCAGAGGCGGAGGTGGAGGATTTGGAGGTGGAGGATTCGGAGGTGGATCGATTGGGACAAGTTATTCTGCTCCCTCCAGAGGCGGAGGTGGAGGATTTGGAGGTGGAGGATTCGGAGGTGGATCGATTGGGACAAGTTATTCTGCCCCATCCAGAGGCGGAGGTGGAGGATTTGGAGGTGGAGGATTCGGAGGTGGATCGATTGGAACAAGTTATTCTGCTCCATCCAGAGGTGGTGGAGGTGGAGGTGGAGGATTCGGAGGTGGATCGATTGGAACAAGTTACTCTGCCCCATCCAGAGGCGGAGGTGGAGGATTTGGAGGTGGAGGATTCGAGGTGGATCGATTGGAACAAGTTATTCTGCTCCCTCCAGAGGTGGTGGAGGTGGAGGTGGAGGATTCGGAGGTGGATCGATTGGAAGATACTACTCTGCTCCCTCTGGAGGTGGAGGCGGTGGTAGCATATTCATAGGTGGATCCGGTGGATCATCTTACTCCGCTCCCTCCAGAGGAGGTGGCGGTGGAGGATCTGGAGGTGGCTCATTGGAGGAGGTTACTCTGCTCCTTCCAGAGGAGGCGGTGGTGGTGGTTTTGGAGGTGGATCGATTGGAGGAATCTATTCCGTTCATGCCGGAGGAAGTGGTGTTGGATTTGGAGGTGGATCCATTGGAAGACGCTACTCTGCTCCTTCTTCAGGTAGAGGCGGTGGCTTTGGAGGAAGGTACTCTGCTGGTTCATTTGGCGGAGGCGGTGGCGGTGCATTTGGAGGCGGACACATCGGGGGAGGCTACTCTGCTCCCTCCAGGGGCGGAGGCGGAGGTTTTAGAGGACGTTACTCTGGTGGAGGCGGTGGCTCCAGCGGCGGTGGTGGAGGTTCTTCAGGAGGCTCCATCTCAGGAGGCTACTTGCCTCCATCTCGCTACTCTTCTCCATCAGGTGGAGGAGGCTTTGGCGGTGGAGGCGGAGCTTCTAGCATGTACGGAAAATGAACACAGTAAGCCTGCTCCTCACCCCCTACACAGGAGCGCACTGCTATTCCTCACCACTTACCCTTCACTTACTTTCCTCCACGTTCAATATCTTTCCCACACTCAGGCAACTCTTTAAGATCTTCATCTTTTTTTTCTTCCTTGCGTTACTCTATCTATCGCAAATAAGATTATTTTTTTTTCCTCTATGAATCATGGGCAATGTTTTCCTCAAGCCGTTTTTGTGATCTAAGTTAGGTTGTTGGATGGTTGGTTGTTTTGCACTGATGCCCATCAACTGCCAGGGTCATTAAGGTCGTGAACGTAAGTTACATCCACCAACCGAAAAATCTTTCACTCCTTCTGATGCTAAAGATAATTCTAAGACCACATACACTCTCACTATGCATGTGGCCCATGTGATTTAGATATCTACTTCATCTATCATCATTCTGTACTGAAGACATCAGAATTCCTTTTTAATTCATCAACAATAAAAAAAAGTATCCACATACAACACTTGTATTGTTTATAACCTGTCATAACAACTAGGCCTAGTTGCATGTACTAATATGTACATAACTTTACCTGGACCTTGCACTGCTTGTGAAAGACAACTGAAAAAGGAAATTATTTTGGACTTTGCGATATCACACAAAACTAGTTTCAATATCTTCCAGGTATAGATGACTTCTCCATGTCTTATGTCAGCAGTAAAAAGATACTTCCTGTAAAACAGTTTTCCAAATGGCAAGTAAAAGAGACCAATGTTACATTATTTCTTTTGGCCATTTGCGAGTTTTTATATTTAGAGAATTGAGGTCAACTTATTGAAAAGCAGAAGTGGAGAAAGATTTTCTAATTCGGACCAACAAAATGGCTACTTGTAGAACTGTTCTTGATGAGGTTGCTATATACCAGACAATAGTTGTTTCTAGTTATAAACAGCTGCAGACAAAATCATTACTGACCCAGTTTGTCCACAATGACTAAATTTAGCAATGAACGTTTTAACCAGTTCTTTGGTTAAGATTATTCCATTATCTTAGAATTTGAAATAGATGCTATACTTGATAATTCTCAAATAAACACATTATACGTTTTCCATATCATTATCTAGTATCAGAATAAAAAAGTGTAAATATTTTGGTATTTTCTTTTATGATAAATGTGAAAGCAAGATGATATTAACTGTTTGTTGCATCCCATGTTCTACTGAGGTACCATCGAACCTCAACTATCTAGTGCACGTGATGTGGGAAATCAGGTAATAACGGTTGCTTTGCAAAATATTCATCATGTCAGACTCAAACAGATAGGTTATCTCTCCCTTGGCATCTTCCCGCTGCCTGTTTGCATGTCTACAGAGGTGTTGTTGATCACAGATTTAGTTACAGAGGCTACGTAGAATTCATTGAAGGAATATACATAAATTTCGTTTTTTTTTTTTTCTTACTCTTGATAAACGAATACACTTCGTGTAGGTTTGATAAATAGACGAATGTCATATGCACTATGAGCTTTTACAATTCTTTAGACAAATGATCTTGTCACTGATAGGCCCCCCACCCAAAAAAAAAGAAGAGGGCTTTAAAAGCTTAATGTTTATGTGGGGTTAAATACTCCAAGGTCTTTTCTTCTTTGTGCTTTTCAATGATGGCTTGCCAAGCATCTCATTTGAGAATTCAATATTTCTGTCACTATAATGCATTATATATTCATTTATCTACACTGTCAATTATTTGCCATATATCAGATAAATTCACGAAGATCTCTCCTTCCTTGTGCTTCTAATGATAGCTTTCCAAACTAGTCTCTGGTGTAGGAAATGAATATCATGGGGCCCAGCAATGAGCCGTACGGTACGCCACTTGTCACGTCAAGCCATTAGGAAGCCTCCATGTTTAATACCCTTCTTTGCAAAGTATCTTGGTGACCGAGGACTTGTTCGTCGACCTCTCCTTATGTTAAAAGGCAAGAATTCATCCTGACCAGTTGAGTTATCTAAACCTATATATATATATATATATATATATAAATATATATATATATATATATATATATATATGATTGTGTGATCTGTCACTCCTCTTGCAATAATTGCATGATGTACCTTTGCTCTAGTAACTTTCTTTTTCTGATTGCAGTTGCACAAATGGTTTTGGCTCGGATCCTTTTTTTATTGTGATTGCAATCATTATTACTTTTGCTTCAGTAAATTCCTTGTTCAAAACTTATCTAATCTAGTTATTATTGGTTAAACGCTTATTGTTATTTTAAGGAGCTTGATTTTGTAATCAAATAAATGTTATTGTTTCCCCCGAGTTTTGTGATTGTTACATAAGAATATAAGATTAAAAACAGATATCAAAAAATCAAAAGTAAAACGTTACAGTATGTTCCACAACCTCTGTATACAACTGAGACACAGAGACATATAACCTAGACAAAAGATGTCGTATTCAGTCATCTGATATGAGAGTTCCTGGTTCATCAACAGTAACAATCTTGTGTTTTAGACTCGAGTTGATGTCATAAGAATATAACCCTTCAATATCTTTTTACACGGAGGTGGTGTTGTAAGAATCTGGTAGTGACTCAATCATAAACATCATAAAAGAATATTCATGTTGAAGGTTCGAGCACGTGACAAGAATAGATGATGAATGTGAAAGTAAATAACACAGAGAGGCCAGGGCGAGAAAGGATATGCAGTGGACGTCCAACAAAGAGATAGATGGAAGACACTGACGCTTGCGTCTGACGCAGAGGATGAATGTTAACGCAAAGGAAGGAACAGCATCTTCACACAGATCCATAGCATGTAATTGTGATTCTAACAGACCAGACAATAGTATAAAAAGGAAGATAATGATGATAAATACTGTATTCTGTTTACTTTTTTATTTTCGTTGGACGAACTTGTCTTCCATATAATCATATTCAGTTTTAAAAAGATATATATCTATAAATCTCCATAGAAGTATATACAACCATTTCACAACAGGTTGTACAAAAAAGAAAACTGACGTTGTATATATATATATATATATATATATATACATATATATATATATATATATATATATATATATATATATATATATATATATATATATATATATATATATATATATATATATATATATATATATATATATATATATATATATATATATATATATATTCATATATTCCCTGATAAGAATGGTGCATACATTTGCAACAGTTTGTGATCATGAACACAAAACTAGGTCGGCTAATTACACTGGCCAAATGAGTAGGATCAGCGGCAGGACGGATCCTACAGGTCACCCAGGGTCAGAAGGATGATCATGTTGACCCTGACCGACGCCGGAGGGCAAGCAGGGCCAAACCTGAGGGCTCCTCCGGGTTAGGCAGGCTTGGCACGGGCAAGAGGGTGCAAGGTAAAGTGCCCTCCCTACATTGTCTCGCTATCTCGACACAACCCACGAAAGATATTTTGTACTGAACTTCCTTATCTGCCATACATGCTGGAGGCGCCGCCTCTCCCACTTGGCGAGATGGGGATCCAGCTACCGCCTCCGGAGGAGCCTCCGTAGCCACCGCCTCCACTACCGCCTCCGGAGGAGCCTCCGTAGCCACCGCCTCCACTACCGCCTCCAGAGGAGCCTCCGTAGCCACCGCCTCCACTACCGCCTCCGGAGGAGCCTCCGTAGCCACCGCCTCCACTACCGCCTCCAGAGGAGCCTCCGTAGCCACCGCCTCCACTACCGCCTCCGGAGGAGCCTCCGTAGCCACCGCCTCCACTACCGCCTCCGGAGGAGCCTCCGTAGCCACCGCCTCCACTACCGCCTCCGGAGGAGCCTCCGTAGCCACCGCCTCCACTACCGCCTCCGGAGGAGCCTCCGTAGCCACCGCCTCCACTTCCTCCTCCACCTCCGCCAGACGAGGACCCACCGCCGTAACCTCCACCAGACGATCCACCTCCATATCCGCTACCGCTGCCTCCTCCACCGACGGACAGTGTGGATATAGAAGGTGGGAGGTAGCCCCCTCCGATGGACCCACCTCCCCCAGACGATCCACCTCCGTAACCTCCACCTCCGCCTCCTCCTCCTCCACCACCGGATGGAGCAGAATATCCGCTGCTAACAGTGGGGGTGGAGTAACTTCCTCCGATGGATCCACTTCCGCCAGATGAACCACCTCCGTGGCCTCCACCAGATGATCCACCTCCGTATCCTCCGCCTCCACCTCCTCCTCCACCACCAGATGGAGCAGAATATCCAGTCGTTATAGGGGGAGGTAAATAACCTCCTATGGACCCACTTCCACCAGAAGATCCACCTCCATAGCTTCCACCTCCACCTCCTCCTCCACCACCAGATGGAGCAGAATATCCAGTGCTTACAGTGGGGGTGGAGTAGCTTCCTCCAATGGATCCTCCTCCACCGGATGATCCACCTCCGTAGCCTCCACTGCCGCCTCCACCTCCACCTCCACCACCAGATGGGGCAGAATATCCACTGCTTACAGTGGGGGTGGAGTAACTTCCTCCGGCTGATCCACCTCCACCTGATGATCCACCTCCGTAGCCACCGCTTCCTCCTCCACCTCCACCAGACGATCCACTTCCGTAGCCTCCACCTCCACCTGATGATCCACCTCCGTAGCCGCCGCTTCCGCCTCCACCTCCACCAGACGATCCACCTCCGTAGCTTTCACCTCCACCTGATGATCCACCTCCGTAGCCACCGCTTCCGCCTCCACCTCCACCAGATGATCCACCTCCGTAGCCTCCACCACCTCCACCTGATGATCCACCTCCGTAGCCGCCGCTTACGCCTCCACCTCCACCTAATGATCCACCTCCGTAGCCACCGCTTCCGCCTACACCTCCACCAGATGATCCACCTCCGTAGCCTCCACCACCTCCACCTGATGATCCACCTCCGTAGCCGCCGCTTCCGCCTCCACCTCCACCAGACGATCCACCTCCGTAGCCACCACTTCCGCCTCCACCTCCACCAGATGATCCACCTCCGTAGCCTCTATCACCTCCACCTCTTCCCCCACCACCAGATGGAGCAGAATATCCACTGCTTACAGTGGGGGTGGAGTAACTTCCTCCAATGGATCCACCTCCACCTGATGATCCACCTCCGTAACCTCCGCTTCCACCTCCTCCACCTGATGATCCACCTCCGTAGCCTCCACTGCCGCCTCCTCCTCCTCCTCCTCCTCCTCCACCGCCAGATGGAGCGGAATATCCACTGCTCACAGTGGGGGTGGAGTAACTTCCTCCGATTGATCCACCTCCACCTGATGATCCACTTCCGTAGCCTCCACCACCTCCACCTCCTCCACCACCACCTGATGGGGCGGAATATCCACTGCTTACAGTGGGAGTGGAGTAACTTCCTCCGATGGATCCACCTCCACCTCCTCCAGACGATCCACCTCCGTAGCCTCCACCACCTCCACCTCCTCCTCCACCACCAGATGGAGCAGAATATCCACTGCTTA
>NC_092263.1:15008747-15043747 GCF_036320965.1 Panulirus ornatus | reverse complement strand
TGAGTGTCCATGTATGCAGTCCTGGGTGGATAACGAGCAGAGCAAATACCAATGTGCAGGTTTGAAAGCAGTTGAAGGATGGCAAAAACGCGTTCAGTAGCTTTAAAAGTTTTAAGCTCCAAGCGAAGGAAAATAAATACATGTTAAGTAAGTATTAGCGTGTTGAACTCTAAAGGTTCAAGGTTAAGTCTATTTGCGTGTGTAAGCAAGGTATGCGTTTATTTATGTCTAGACTGAGACAAAAAAGGTATTCGATCCTGTTTGTCTGGAATAGTTGTGGGAGAGCAAGCCTAGATCTGGTCCTCTTATTTATCTTCTATGAAAGGGGCTTTGGGTTACAATATATATATATATATATATATATATATATATATATATATATATATATATATATATATATATATATATATATATATATATATATTCCTATGAGTCAACGGGAAAATGAAACACGATAAGTTCCCAAGTGCACTTTCGTGTAATAATCACATCGTTCATGATTAGTGACGGAAGCGTGTCTCACAGGGAGAGATAAAACACCCTAATGAAATGACATCTTAAAATCTTAAGGATGTTACTGAAGATGATAGTGTTTATGTTTTAAGTTGTATCCCGTACTAAGAATCTGAGGATGTACTCTCTTTTAATCGTATTAAGATTCTTTGTAACTATGGAAGACTGCCTAGTATTCCTGTGGTAAATTCATTTAACCACATACTGGCTCTCTACATATCACATTAGGAGAAACAGATGAACTACAATATTGCTTCTCTTTCTGCACTGCACTGTCACTCGTGATCATTCTTGACAATGTTTGGCAAACAGTAAATTACCAATTACTTTGTTTGCCTTCATGGTCGATCAATGATCAGATTACATCGTTAAATTCTTTGGCTCTTCTCTGTAAGCTGAGCTTAAGCAAGTGCGGAAACTCAGTTTCTTAAGAGAGCTTGTAGAAAATCACATTATTCTGGAGGGTTTTCTACGCCCGTCCCTCTGTGTGAGAAAATTACTCTCACAAAATACATTCTAGATGACAGGTGTTTACAGACAGCTTTAGCGTCACTGGAGATGTTCCTTTAAGGTAACCACACTCCTCGGCAGTCTTGCAACGTCACTGTGGTTTATAAGGTCAACGATAAAGCAACAATGATGCACTGAAGAAAAGGCCCCCCAGGGACGATCTAAGACTCTGATTGTGAAAGGACATTTTTCATGTGGGAAGGGAGGAAAGTCACTGCATTCTCTATCCTGAAATAACAAAAGAAAATAAGAATAATTCAAGAATAACATTCATTAGCTGTTGCGTTTCATGAGGAGGAAGTGTATCCTGAGAGAGAAAGGTTATGTTGACCTGAGGTCATATTATGATCTAATGGTCAGAAGTGTGCGTATGTCAAGGCCAAACAGCCATTAGCAACGTGACCTGATCCAGAGATCAGGCCTGACTTTTACTGAGGGTGAATGTGGAACGTTACCTTAAAAGGAGCACGAGGATTGGAAATCCAGATGTATCACTGTAAACAACACCATTCCACATACATACTCAAGGCAATGAACACACAAACAAGAATCCCTTTTAAAGGTTATCTGAATACACAGCATCGTGTTGTGCTGGTCACAGCAACAGCCGAGCATCGAAAGCGTCTCAGTAGAAAGATGTTATAGGGATATAATACAATCCTCCCTCGAGTGATGCCTTTCCCTTCTCCTCGGACTTTTAAAGTTGTGTCATTCACCCTCACCAACCCGACCAAACGCTTCTGTGCAAACAAACAAGACGGTCATCTATACGTGTCATCATTCTCCTCTTGTCGTACTTGTACGCTAAAAGCAATTTATGTGCCCATTGTTAGTTTAAGGTAACGTAATAAATCTACCAGACATGAGTGCCAGTAAAAGTGTTTTTCTTCTGAGTGGTTCGCAAGGAGATGCTGGAGGCTCGAGGAAATGTAATTTGTGCTCGTGCATTCGTTGCTCCACTGTTCCCTTCGTCCACTTCCTCGCCTCAAGTCGCCTGTGTTGCGACAAACTCGTCACTTCCTGCGTTCAAAATAAACGCCGCAAACCTCGATAATTTGTCCGCGTTCTTATGGACGAGTTGGTGAATGTAGGAGAAGGTCGACATGGGACGGCACAGTCCAAACTCTGTGATGGTGAGAACCAACAGTTTCGCAAAGTTCCCTATTGCAGGACGTTGATGGATTTGGCGCCGCAAATTATACATGTTGCAAGCAAGACCGCACGTCTTAAAGGCTGAAAGGGAGTACCAAAAAAAGACCGACGGAAAAAGATGAAGAAAGGTGTTGTAAAGTGCGTAGCACACTGCTATCAGAGCGTATAGAGAATATATACAGGAGAAGTGAGTGTAGATATGTGATCAACATTCATGTCTGTCATGTTCTGTTTAATTTCCCTAGACAGCCCACCATATCCATTAAGCTTTTTAGTAGTGTTGAAAAACTTGAAATTTCTCATTTAACGTGCAGGTGTTCCACATGAAGGACAGGTAATGGGGGAGTGAATATTGCCCAGAATGATGTGAGTGTGACGCGTCTGGGGAGGATAGTGCGTGGAAAATATACTGGGGAAGGAGAGAAGTGAAAGCTGGATTAGTGTGGTTTGGGATAAGTGAGAGGAAACGTGAGACAAATTGTTAGTGTACACGAGTCCGGGATACGTGGAAGAAAATGCTGTGATAAACTCCTTCGTTCTTAGCTCGTTAAGCTGTCGATGCAGAAGATTAAGTTGATGTTTGTGTACATGTCCAAGAAATCTTTAACACAGAGTGTTGAAAGCGTTTACTATGAGGAAGGTAACAGAGTGTAACTCATGAACGAAAAGAACAAATGATGTGAGTGCAAGAATCATTTAGAGGAATGTCACCACGAAGGATGGCATGGGTAAGAAGGGAATAGAAATGAACATACTTTACTGGACATGTTGAGGAAATACGATTTTACCATCACAATCACTCCCTTCGGATATGGATAAGTACACACACACACACACACACACCAGACAAAGTACGCTAGGTGGACGAATGGTGCTTCTGAATTGGAAACTAGATCTTTCAAACACAAAGGGATGAAGGAGAATGGTCGATTCAGATACCACTATGATAGTATGGAAGATCTGAAGACAAGGAGAGGTAGTTGTAACCCACCTTTTCTAACCAGACGCTACTCACTTATGGAAGTCTATCAGTTTCTAGCAGTCTATCTCCCCCTCTCGTTCCTCTCCTCGTACTCTGTTTCCTACACCTTCCTCCAGTGTCTTCCTTCCTCTCCTACGCCAGCTCTCGATGTCCTTAACCCATTTCATTCCAGCTGGACGCCTTCCTTCAAGGCTCCATCTCAAATACTTAATAACATATGTTGTACCTTCCATTCTTTACACACGGCCACACCACCTCAGCTTGTTCCTGTGTCATTTCTAACACAGATGTAGCATTGAAACCGCCACTTATCTCGGTGTTTTTCGTGTCATTTATTCTTGTAACTTCTCCGATTAGCCTCAGACTTCTCCAATTAGCCTCGGTGCTTTGTACAATTCAGCGCAACTCGCCGCAGTATTGTGCTCTTTTCATGACCTATTGTGGTCGAGTCGAAGTGGTGAACTCGCGATTCTCACGTCGACTGACTGACTAGAGGCCAGACTGCTTCCCTTGAGCTGTATTGTGAGGCTAACATGTCTCAAGTGAACCCGAGGAGTGACGCGTCCCATTCTCGAAATAGTTTTCTCATAAACCGAACTGAACAGACCGAACTGAACAGGCCGAACTGAACCGACCGAACTGAACCCACCAAACTGAACCCACCGAAGTATACGGACCGAACTGAACAGACCGAACGGAACAGATCGAACTGAACCCACCGAAGTATACGAACCGAACTGAACAGAAGGAATTGAACGGACCGAAATGAGAATTTTGCTCCACTATCTTTCCTTCTGCAACATTTTTACCTCAAGTTCTAATGTTTATTCCTCAAGGCATTTTTTCCCCATCCAACGCTTTCAGGTGTCAAAATATTATTAAGAGCGCGTTTTTTAAATCATCATTTCTTCTTTTACTTGGTATACAAAACACGTCATTGGCCCTGACACGAAGATGTAAATCTCCTTTAATCAAAGACTTCATTCAACACTGGCTGCAGTAAACCCTTTCTACACAGTAATGAATCGATCAGTTAGTTACTGAAGTTGATGAAGCAATTCTTTATTGATCCGTAGACATTCCCTGTGCATGACTTCAAACTGAAAGTGGAGAGTGAGATCAGTATTATTCATAATTATACTCAGGTACTATTGAAAATTATTCATACTCTGTATCGTTGCCACCTCTTTTCTGTTTTCATTGAGATAATGTATTCATTCGGGGTATAACATTATGTATACACACGCAGGTAAACACACACACACACACACACACACACACACACACACACACACACACAAGGGACCCTCTTCTCTTACTGTTCACTATACTGGGGGCAGACAAGGTGCCTACTACCACACGCTCTGAAACGGGTGTACATTATTAACACACGAGAGAGAGAGAGAGAGAGAGAGAGAGAGAGAGAGAGAGAGAGAGAGAGAGAGAGAGAGAGAGAGAGAGAGAGAGAGAGAGAGAGAGACTTCTGGTATCAGATGCCTCCTGAGTTTGTTGGTCGCTTAGGGTGAGTTCTCTCTCTCTCTCTCTCTCTCTCTCTCTCTCTCTCTCTCTCTCTCTCTCTCTCTCTCTCTCTCTCTCTCTCTTACCAGAGGACCCGCTCGTGGGCCAATCAGGCCTTCTGTTCTCTAGTGTGAAAATCGTATCGTTTCCTACCACCTGATCGTCTTGGAAGCTCAAACCGTATCTGATGTGGTGGAGAAAGTATGTTTGATCTCTGTGTCTCTATATTCGCGACAGCCTGAAGCTCCTTCTGAGGCACAAACAGCGTGTGTGTGTGTGTGTGTGTGTGTGTGTGTGTGTGTGTGTGTGTGTGTGTGTGTGTTTGTGATGATCATGAAGAAGATATCCTTTGGAGAAGCCTTTACGTCATCACCAACCACAAAGTCATAGAAAGCCAGAGTGTTCATCCCCGACACTTGATCTGCTGTTCATTCAGCGTGACAGTGATAAAACAAGCTCGGTCCTATAACAAAAAAATCTTCCCGAAGTCATGAATTACCACCGTATTGCCGCTCGCTGTAGCTCACCTCCCTCATGCAACAACATCACGTCCACGTCTGTACGAAACGTCATGACACGTAAGATGGTCCTTCGACGGACGGAAAGTTCCTCGTAACCAAATATCATTTATAGATATGTCTGGTCAGTGACTACAGAGTAAGAATCATTACGTCCCACGTACAGAAATCTCAATATTCTATGATTTCTCTTCTATGACACGAGCTGAAAATACTTTTCCTTCAACCAAACTGGTCATCAGTTTCTCCTCCGTACCATGACAGGTTCGACCACTACGGCGTAAAGTGTTCTTCGTTGCCCTCGTAACTACTGCTCTCGAAGCTCAGTTTCTTCCTTCCTCTTATCAGCAAACTGTCCATTAAAGAAGATTAGTTTGCGATGTTCACGTCTCTGTTTCTGCCAGTCCTCCCAAGACATGCATCACATTGAACAGACATACCATTATAATTCTGTTCAACTCTCTCCTCACTTAGTGTTCCTATTTTCGCAACGGTTGAATATCAGATTATTATTGTAAGAAATAGAGTCAAACTCTGAGGAATACATTGCCTGATACTTATGTAAGTAGGTGCGTCACCCAAGTAGTCTGGGTTAACTTTCCGGTGTATGATAATTAGTCTATGTTCCCATGACTCAATTACCATGAACTTGTTATGAAAGGAAGTCAAGATGAGCAATAACACTGTCCCTCTTTCACTTTAGTTACTAATGTCTCATGGTCTTGTGTGTGTCTGTGTGTCTCTGTGTTTACCTGTACATACATATCAGGGACTTGCATACCTGTAGAATCCCATCTCTTTACGTTAATAATATGTTTGTGTTATATGTTTTAATGCTCTGCTTTCGCTAATCTTTTATCATTCCTTTCATCGGCTACTGTATAGCTGTAAATGTATTTCTTCGTATCGAACTTAAATTCTATTTTTTCTCTTGAATGATTTATGGCTGTGTCTTCTCTCATGTTGTCAGGTTCTTTCCTGTTTGGAAGAACAGCGCAGTATCAAGTTAGCTCTAACGTAAGCTGTAAAAACTTTCCAAAGCTTCATGACGTTTTACCTGCTTATTTAAATGCAATATTCACAATGGGCAATAACATTAGTGGCCTCCTTTCATTTACCCTTCAGGTAGCGAAGATGTTCGGGTGAGAGGCTAGCGAGTGTGCCAAAACCTCATGTTCCACCAGACACTTAGAGATTCTTGTGATTTGCTTCTTGGAGGATGATAGTCATAACTTTGCCTCATTTCAGAGTATTCTGTCTTCGTCACTTTGTAATTTGGTCTGAGTTTTACTTTACCGCACCTCTGACGTCCTCTGTGTGTGCGTGTGTGTGTGTGTGTGTGTGTGTGTGTGTGTGTCTAGACTTCCCCGAGCTGGTGGACAGTGTGGTTAGAGAGACAGTAAGAATATATACATACTATACGTCTCCTTGTATCATAACATCCTCCTCCTGTGTCTCCAGTCTAACATCTCTGTCTCGTCTCTTTTTTACCCCTGTTCTCCCAGCCCATTACCTCATTAGAGAAGAAGAGAATATCATCAATAATGTATTACGTCCTGGATGCCCCAAGTGTCTCCTTCGCCTGGTAAAGTGGTGTTCCAGTGTTGTATCTGGATGACGACGACTCATTATCCAGCTATTTAAATGCCAGAATTTACGACTTGGTTTAGTCCCTCGAGTATGGTTTTCAATTCTCAATTAACGCGGTTACTTACAGGATTAGAGCTTCCTCTTTAACTTGTAAGTCGTTTTATTATTCCAAACTACCAGCCAAGTCTTCCTAGGCTCATTAAGACCCATAATCTTATACAACTTCAGCAATGGCCATTTGAAGCAATAGTTTCCCACAAATCCACCTTTTTCTGTGATTTTTAATATTTTTTTTCACTTCTCTGTGGCTCAAGCAGGAGTTCTAACTCAATCCTATATAGTTGGAGAGAGACAGGGAGAGAGAGAGAGAGAGAGAGAGAGAGAGAGAGAGAGAGAGAGAGAGAGAGAGAGAGAGAGAGAGAGAGAGAGAGAGATCAGTAGATAGCTTGGCAAGCAGATAAAGAGATAGACAAGGAGTACTTTCTAATATAAGTGTTTACGAAATCATTGCTCACACTTCGAAGGCCACACACACACACACACACACACACACACACACACACACATGCATGTCAAATTTCACAACGTCAGTCAAGGTTGTTGCATGACTGTGCGTGACATACAACAGTCCACTTGCACAAAACCACTAACTCAAAGTGTGAATTACATCTCCCTTCAGTGTGTAATTACCCGCGTCCCTCACAGGCAGGGGACTGTACTTCGTTAAGCCCGACTACCCAGGTTCCTCTGTGTGTCAACAGCAAATTTTCACAAAGAAGGCCCGTCTGTAAGCCCGTTGCTCATGCAAAGGGAATGACCTTACCTTACTCTCCTCCAAATTGGTTTTGACATCAAAAGTTCAAAGGTCACAGGGTCACATGGTTGGGACTTGGGTTGTGCTAACAACTCGTTCCGGGTCGGTTGGTTATACAGATGGTTGATGTGGCATAGACTAGAAAATCCGAAATTTGGTGTAGATTTTCATGAATTAATAAGATAACAGGATCGGCGACTAAACATTTGGCCACGAGATCCTGCAGTAAGAGAATCTAAAACCATAATAAAAGTATTGGACGTGAGGGATGCGCTGGGAGAGGCAAGCTATGGTAGAGACAGAAGGAACCTTCACCCTGTATGCAAGACTGGGGTCGTCCCCTGGGTTATGTACGGCCATTGTGACACAAGAGTTATTGTTGTGTGGATTGTGGTGCAGGCGCGCCCCAAGAGCAAGCTTGGCCTCCGGACCCGGGCACATTACGTTGCTGAGGCAGAGTTCACACAATGGGGGAGACACACACACACACACACACACACACACACACACATTCACACACACACATTCACACACACTAAACCTAAGGATATCCGTGGGATGTACGCCATCCAATGTGCGCCAACAGGACTCTCTCTCTCTCTCTCTCTCTTCTCTCTCTCTCTCTCTCTCTCTCTCTCTCCCGAAGATTAAGAGAGTCGAGCAGATTCAAGGAGGAAGTTTTTTTTTTTATAAAAATACAAGGCCGAAATGTAAATGAAAAACTGTGCGAGACAATGAAAGGAAGTCTTAAAAAAATGATGGTGAGGTGTCTGAATGGGGCGGAGATGATGAGGAAGAGAGATAGAGAAATAGCGAAAGAGTTACCGAAAACTGGCAAGTGTAGGAATACGAAAGTGAGAATAAGAGAAGGTAGAATATGACTGGAGAAGGATGGGAGAAATTGACATCAAGAGCGAATGAACATGCAAGTGAATGATAGTGCAGAAAGAGAATAAGAATAAAGGAGAAAGTGAAGACGTAACTGTGTGTGTGAAAGTCAAGGTGAGAGAGTAAAAATGAGAGAAAGTATCAGAGGAAGAAAGTCAATTAGAAAACGAGAGTGAAAGTGAAAGAATCTAATTAAATAAAATGAGATAGAATGAAATTGAAGGACTCCCGTGGTGTAGCGGTTAGCGTATGGGTTCTAATCCTGGTTACGGCTGTCGGTCCACAGTCAACCAAACTGTTCATCCACCCCTAGAAGTTGGTCGATAAAAAGTAATGAATGCTCTTGTGAATGAAAGAAGACAGAACAGGGTAATCAAAGTTGGCAGCAAGAGTTCATTTAACACTGAAAGCAGTGTTCACACGATATAATTGAGATTGATTTCGTCCATGAATCATCTTACCTTTGTATATATATATACATCTATGAAGTCAATTTTATTCAAACATGTATATATATATATATATATATATATATATATATATATATATATATATATATATATATATATATATATATATATATATATATATATATATATTCCACTGGAAAATGAAACACAGTAAGTTCCCAAGTACACTTTCGTGTAATAACCACACCATCGTTACACGAAAGTGCGCTTGGGAACTTATTGTGTTTCATTTCCCTGTGAATAGGATAGGAATTTGGTTGATCAGGTGCTCAATTGTCATCTTTCCCAATACATATATATATATATATATATACATTATATACACTTGATACATAAAAAAGAGATGAGTTGATAGACACACACACACACACATATTCTTACTACATAGACATGTGTACGAATACACTGAGGCCCCCAAGCAAGAAGGTCAGTAATATTGGTTCGCCTGGAGACTGCAGGTAATGGCATCATCGTGTTTATCACTGCCTCACAATCCACTTCATATCTTTTTTTTTCTCCATCAGTTTTACAGAACTGCTTTCTGCAGTTCATCATAGTGTATTGAATTTGTAATCCTTCTGTTCAAGATGGTATAATGGTGACTGAGTGTGTGAGTGTGTGTGTGTGTGCGTGTGTGTGAGTGTGTGTGAGTGTGTGTGTGAGTGTGTGTGTGTGTGTGTGTGTGAAATATAGGAGTGTATGACCACTTATGCAGAGGATGACTCCCTCGCTTCACCTTGTAATACCACATTTCCATCAAAATGGTTCTGTTTTCTGCTTCGTCCGTGAACAGCATATAGCTGTTCACTGATACGAGCGAGTGTGGTAGTGCAAAGGGCTTGTGTCATCCAAATGTTACAGAAAACGTGGCGTTGTCTTCCTGAGCCATAACTGCTGTGTTTATATAGAGGCGATGAAGCCGGAGATGTATCATACAGCCGCAGTCAGGGAATCACCAAGGAAAACATGTAACTCAGGAAACGTAAGACCCCCGCTGATCAAAACACCTTTCCCCCACAAAGTACAGTGGTGTAACATGATAGAGGATGTGGTCTGCAAAATACAATGCGTTTCTGTGAACACTGATCTTAAAAGACGTAAATGAACTGATCCTATACTAAATTGCAGAGGAGCAACGAGCGAGAAAATGGGGAAAAAAATAATGATCATTTTGAAAAAAAAAAAATGAACGAAGAGATAAAGAAACGTAATGATAATGACCAATTGGCCAAAGGTTACAAGGCAGTTATGTATGTCAGATAACTTAGAGGTAACGGGTGAAATATCACTAAAAAAGCTGCCAAAACGTATTTATGCTTTGAGAGAATTACGTTGAAGGCCTCACACGGGTGAAAGACTATCTTTACCTGAGTTTCAAATCAGCTGAAATGTGATGATAAGCCACAGCCAAAGTCATTCCCTTGTGCTTATCGTGGGCTAACCACAAGTGGTTTCGTCTGGCTGCAATTTAGGACGTGTAAGAAAAAAAAAAAAGAAAAAAAAAGATCTAGAAAACCGACGAAAATAAGGTACGAGACGAAAAAAAAAAAAAAACGGAAGGGGTGGTGGTGGGTTAAGACTCGTTCCTATACTGGGCCTGGAGGACATATGACTTTTTTATATATATATGACAGAAATAGACTATAGGAAATTCCAACAACGTAGTGTAATTTTGCCTAAGGAGCCTCAGTGAAGTGAATCATGAAATATAATGGCCAGTTCTTAAGGTGTAATGAAGCAACAGCGCCTCTTTGGTAATCAGGTAAACTACCCAGCAAATGACTCAAGTCAATTACCAACAAACCCTTTTTCCTTGCATTACGCAGCATCGGAATATGTTGACATCTCTTGCCATTAAACACTGCTGCGCACATCAAGATAATTCGCCCTAAGACAAAGATCCAGTAAGAGCCTTGTTAAGTCTGGATCATAATCATAAGGAGGACTTGAAACAATGACTTTGGGTAATGGAGGACGACCGGACTCTCTGA
Organism: Panulirus ornatus; assembly: GCF_036320965.1. Lineage (NCBI taxonomy): Eukaryota > Metazoa > Arthropoda > Malacostraca > Decapoda > Palinuridae > Panulirus > Panulirus ornatus. The sequence goes on along the minus strand of NC_092263.1, from coordinate 15,032,801 downwards.
CGAAGTCACGCGAGGAGGAAGACTTGAAATAGTGACGTGGCAGCTGAGGAGGACTTGAAATAGGGACGTGGCAGCTGAGGAGGACTTGAAATAATGACGTGGCAGCTGAGGAGGACTTGAAATAATGACGTGGCAGCTTGAGGACGACGTAAAGCAATGACGTGTTGACGTCAGGAAGACGTGAATCAGTGCCGGTCGATGCGTGAGGAGGAGGAGGAGGAGGAGGAGGAGGAGGAGGAAGAGGAGGAGGAGGAGGAAGAGGAGGGCCCAAGAGAGAAACAGAAGCACAGTGTTCATGTCTGACATCATTCAGCAACACCGAACCCACAGCATTACTCAGCATGGATGAGAGACTTTGTAATTGTTGACGTAATGAAACCACGAATAAATCATTAAAACTTTCATATATATATATATATATATATATATATATATATATATATATATATATATATATATATATATATATATATGGTCGCTCGGTCATAGGTAAAGGCATCTCACTTTTGCGTATTCCTTGAGAATTTCTTCCTCATTTCCTTCAATAATTCAGCAGAGGAGGGACAGTTCCCCACAATGTGGTTGTGTTAGAAGATGTTGTTAGTTTCACGTCACCACCAGGCTTAGGTTTACATTGTGGTGGTGGATGTCCAGTTGTGGTGGTGGTGGTGGAGCAGGACTTGGTGGTAGTGGTGGCGAGGCTTTGGTGGTGATGGTGGTAGGGAGGGTGTTCATGTTGGTGAAGGGGAGGTAATTTTGAGAAGTATGAGACTTGAAAGTAAAGGTAATACTGTTGGAACCTGTGTGTGTGTGTGTGTGTGTGTGTGTGTGTGTGTGTGTGTCCCCATGCATCAAGCCCCAGCCTCCATGACACACTTTTCCATGCAGTATTTTATTGCACCTCTTACCAGTCCTCTCCCTGAGTCCTACCCTGCCTCCCTCTCCCTCTCTCCCCAGCCCTCAGACCTCCCTCCCTCCCTCCGTCCCTTCCCTGGGGTCTGCTGTACTCCCCTGTGTTTTCCGCCCCCCTGAGGGCGTTTTCTCCCCTGCTGCAGCAGATCCTAACCTCACAACCTCCCTTTTCCCCAAGCTTGTTCCCAACAGGTTTCTGACTCCAAGTGCCCCCGACCCGACGATCTGCCTTCCCGCCTCTTGTGTGAGTCACTACCCAGTTTCCTGCTCCTTTATTGTGCTTGACTTCCTCCTGCCAACAACGTGCCCTCGGGGGGCAACGGACTGGTATATGACCTTTCCTTGTGTGTGTGTGTGTGTGTGTGTGTGTGTGTGTGTGACCTGACCTGTGTGGTTTTGATCTGACCTGTATGGGTATGACCTCATCTGTGTGTGTGTGTGTCTTACTTGACCTGCATAAATGTGGCTTGATGTGTATGGGTGTGATCTGACCTATGTTTGTGTGACCTGATCTGTATGGGTGTGACCTGACCGGTGTGTGTGTATGTGTGTGTGTTCGTGTGTGTATGTGTATGTGTGTGTGTGTGTGTGTGTGTGTGTGTGTGTGTTCGTGTGTGTATGTGTGTCTGTGCGCGCGCGCGTGTGTGTGCGTGTGTGTGTGTGTGTGTGTGACCTAAAATATGAATGTGGTGGGCATATTCAGCAGTTCACATCACGTACACTGCCACATTACTCCCTTTGCTTTCACGCAACAGACCTGAATCACAGTCGGGGCTCCACTTTCACTTCTTTTCGATATAGAAAGCACAAATGATTCGTCTCCAGGTTCACCGTGCATTGAGGAGCCACATCCGGAAGAGATAGTCGTGCATTCGTCGCTGGGAAATGCAAAAGAAGAAAGAAATTCTTTGACAAGATTAATCATGTGTATAAGAAACAGGAAGATTAATCACTTCATTTGGATTATTGTACATCACGAGACCAACATTAAGACATACATAAGCAACAGTTCCTTAACAATCACTGAACCTAAACTGCCTCCAGGGATTTCAAGCAACTTAAAACCCGTAAAAAAGTTACTTAACGTAAGTAGGAAGATGCCACCGTTAACTGTTATATATATATATATATATATATATATATATATATATATATATATATATATATATATATATATATATATATATATATATATATCTTCTGTTTTGCAACGTCTTTCATTTCCGCTAGCTATGACCTCACCAATGTCGATTATATCTCAGAAATACCAACGTGAACTCAGCAGCTAAGTGCGTTTTGACCCAGTCATTGGTCGTCAGACCTAGAAACGCTTTTATGAGGGTGTGGTGTGTCTCATGTTATTGATACGTGGAAGAACGAATCAAAACGCCTAATGAAATCAAAACTACTTCCATATATATATATATATATATATATATATATATATATATATATATATATATATATATATATATATATATATATCACAACTGTATGGATTCTTAAAGTAAGAGAGGCTTCGAATCTTTTTTGAAGAGAAGTCCATTGAATCAGTTTATGTCTCGAACGTTTCATCTGGGTTCGAACCGAATGTTTGATGCACCTGATTGCATGGGTGATGAGATAGAGACAGTGTCGTCAGAGGATCGACTCTGGTTCGCCCATCTTCAAAACATATACTATTGTACGTGATTTGGGAAGTCAAAAAGACACTTGGTGAAATGTTAACCACATTGTTCATGTGTAAACTACACGCCACGAAAGAGAACAGAGAACAGAACATGGAGGAAGAGCCACAGAGAACAAAGTATGGGTAGAACAGCGTTGAGAACAGTGTGTGTATAGAGTAATACAGAGAGTAATGTATGGATAGAAACCAAAGGAAAACCATCCCTAGAATATACATGCTCAACACACTCTGTCCCTCTCTAAACTGTAAGTTATATATGTATATATATATATATATATATATATATATATATATATATATATATATATGTATATATATATATATATATATATATATATATATATATATATATATATATATATATATATATATATATATGGAACGTATTGTGTTTACACAGCACAATTTTCAGGTAGTTTTTCTAGTTTATTTCAAATATCTTTTTCTAGATTTCCTTATCGACAAAATGACTACCTCAACCATAATCATTAAAGAAACAATGTTCCTCAATCTTATTTTTTCTTTATTGAGTCCTTATGATTACCGATCCATAATGACTAAGAGCGACGGAGCAATACAGCAATTTCTAATTGCCTCTCTTCACACTCGCCTCCCTCCCCAACTGCGCAGTGTGACACACGAGGAGAATTTCGTGAGCCATCGACAGTTTGTGGTTTCCCCATGAGAGGTTACTGGAAACAAGAGTCCTTCATGGTGGTTAGTTTCAGCACAGACAGCTCGATCTGATTATGTAATTACCTTCAATATCATTGCAATTACGTTCTACCTTGTAGGATATCCCTAGTGTTGATCTATGGATATATATATATATATATATATATATATATATATATATATATATATATATATATATATATATATATTATATATTCCTTTGAGGTCACGGGGAAAATGAAACACGAAAAGTTCCCAAGTGCACTTTCGTGTAATAATCTCATAAAGGAACAATCTGTTTTTGTTGCCATTTTTGTCTTTATGAAGGTAAGAATTTTACTATCTCACCGTCTACTTTATATTCCCTTCTCACACTTTCGTAGTCTTACCAAAATTGGTTATAGCCTCCAGGTCTTTACTGCAGTGTTAGCATTACACGTATATTAAAAGAGAATAGCGAGTACCTCAAACTGGCGCACTGACATGGATAATACAACAGTGGAGAACATTCCTTGAAAATTTCTATCTTTTTGTACAACACTGGAGATTATTTCTAGGCAATTTCTAACACTGTGGTTGGGACTTCTTTTTATTTTCCTCGACAGGTTGGTCATTTCTCCATCAAAGTGTGGAATATCGAAGGCGAATTCCCCGAAGAGAAGACCCAGTGTGTGTGTGTGTGTGTGTGTGCAAAGTAGAACACTGAAAGTACACGATCTCAGAACACGTTCCTAGAAGCAGCGAATGATACTGCTGTCTCACAAGTATATCAAGTAGGAATGGCGCATCCCAGAGAAGAGAAAACACACACACTGTCACTAGGATACCATATCCCATCATGATGGAGGAGGAGGAGGTGGAGGATGGGCTCTGATGTCACTGATATGAAGTCCTGTGACGTCCTACCATCATGATGAAACTGGGGAAACTGACGTCGTGAAGGTATGTATGTGTGATTGTGATGATCCCAGAGGAATGGGTTCACATTTCTCAGACAATTTGTCTTATGGATGGACGTGTTTTGATATAGCAGACTGCCTCTTCAGCTCTGACATCACAGAAACGATGACACTGCTGTAACACCTGGTGGCCTCACACGCCACGGGCCAGTGGACCTTATGTCACAGACCAGTAACAACAGCTCTTACTTCACCAAACGTGAACTATAATGAAGAAGAAAACATCAAAAATATAGCGATATAGAGGCTGTTATTATAGACCAAAACTATTTACTTGTCTTACCAAAAGCTTCGTCAAAGCTTATCACATAGTGTTGTAAGCTTAACGACAGCATCATTCCAAATGCAAAAGTATATTACGAATCTGTATATGAATCCAGGAACTCATAACTTCCCCAAGTACGTATTCTTAAGGACGGAACACCTGTGAGTTTATGGCTGGTCTCCCACTAGTCTAAGTGCTTGGTTCCCAGTTAACAACTCAATGACTAGACTCTGGGTCACTGTGGGTAGAATATTTTGTGGCAATATTTTGTGACATCTTGTCTACCTTCTGTTATTCACTGAAGAATCAACTGACCTTTGTTGTGTAAGTAAAAGCATGTGTTCGAATATATATATATATATATATATATATAAACCAGTCCTTACAGTATCCTGCTGAGTAGCCCACACTGCATTTTCTGTGACAGTTTTCACTGGCGGCAAAAACATTGCGAGACAGTCTCTGGATGACTTACTCGTACGTGTTAGAGACGATAATCACTCGTGTAATATTGGTCTGGCCGCCTCTCACGTCACCAGTCTTCACCAAGCAGCCCTCAGACACTAGGTAGGTACGGCCACTCCAACGTCATTGTCATGAAGAAAAATAGCACATGTATACTGCTGATAACACTTTCGCCCTAACTATGGCAAAGTTATAACATTTTTACCCTAACTTCAGAAGCTGTAGCATTTCCACCCTAACTTTAATGGCTGTAACGTTCATCACCCTTATATAACACACCTTCGGGCTAGTATTAACATAACTAAAAGTACAAGAGCTCATGAGAAAGAACTGTAATTGCCAGACGTATCCAACAACACTACAAATACACAATTGACATCAAAGAACCCATGCACTCCTGACCGTATCATACTCTTCAGTCTGCGTATGGCGTGTATTGCATCGTCGCTTCTGAGGAAAGCTTGTTCATGGAATATCCAACCGAGCTGAACATCTTCAGGGTGTTCGAACAAGGCGAGAGTAAAAAGGCAATCACCAGGTCACTACGGGTCATCTTAACGCACAGGTCAGCCAGCAACCTCACTTTCACTTGAGCGTGTCGTCAAAGAAAGATGCCCCAGCTTTAAACTCATCGTCAGAGGGCGCTGGACGACCGGTCTGTGCTAGGCTGCTGGGAAAACGCAAGACTTAAATAACGGATATTACTCAGAAGAGCCCTTAGGGGACTCGATAGACCGCCGCACCCCCCAAGGGCCTGAGGAAAATTAAGGGATTTCTTGTACCTAACCACACCACAGGTTCTTACGACTCCGCCAACAAATGTCTGTTTACAGTAGCGCAGTTTACGAAAGTAAAAGCATTTTAGTTTAAGGATTGTTTGCCTCTTTACCCTAAGGTCTTACTTGACTCTTGACTCTTACAAGTTTCACGATGCCTATACTCATGGTTATGTGGCAATATGTTTTCCATTTGAACCGCTATTGCTTGTATTTAGAGCAAGGAGGAGCGAGGGGGGTGAAGCATGACTATAAGCCGTCTCGAGAAAGGAGTTTGTCATCCATGAACGCGGGAGAAGCTCGTGCCTGACCATCAGTGTGAGAGGAAGTCAGTGATAGCCAGCTCCCAGAATGGATCACTTACTTGTCTTCACGCAACGACTAAAGCATCATTGAGTATTTATAAAATGCAAGAACACGTTTGACTTAGGTACCCCTTGGAGGTGTTAACTTCTAACTTGAAAAATAAAATACGAAATGCTACCTATCCAAAAATTTCCATCCTAAGAGTTGGGTTAACACTTGAAAATAGACTTCCACAAATCTAATGATAATCTTGACTCTATAATCACCACCACTTATCAAACTATGACAAATCTACAGCAACCAGTGTGTTAATGTACGGGGAGCGATTTACCAGTAAAGTTGACTTCAGATATAAACGTAAAAAAAGTCGCAAAAGGCATTGAGTATATAGAGGTTAAAAATAAAATACAAAAAAAAAGTTAGCTTCGGAAAATGACTCAAAACTACATGCAAAAAAAAAAATAGGCAAGTTCTTGTAAGACGCCATTTATGATTCATCAAAGCAGTGAAGGCTTGTTTCTTGGAGCAGAATTCTTATCAAACAAATCTATCCCAACCATACTATAAAGCTTTCACGGATACACCAAATGAAACGTAAATGAATAATCTTTGCCACTTTTTTCATCACTATTCCCTTTCGTTTGCGCGGGTTCACAACCTTGTGCGAGTTAATATGTTAACAGGTCTCTCGTCCTAAAAGTAACCTACATCAAATTAAAAAAAATCTTTGCGTTCCTAATACGCTTTAGCACCAGTTCGAAGCTACGTGGTCTGCAAGCAAGCAAGCAGTGCACACTCGTGTTGAAATTGTAGTGAAAGACGTTGTCTCCTAATTAGCTACACACACCAAGCTCCCAACAGTCCGTTTCTTCTTCCCTATAACTTTTTTTTTTTGTGTAGGTGATTAGTCTACATGAAAACGATAACACTATGCCTTTGCGATTTTTTCTTTTGGGGCTCGTATAAGGTTAACCACCTACGCTTAAAAAACGTAGAGCTAATCAAGATCGAAGCCTTTTACCTATATCCATGTTTGTGATCACAAAGGGCCTTATTGCTTTTGTCAGTAGGTTATCAAGCAAAAGGATCACCGTCAAATACTTTAAACTAGACCATACTCAAGTCTGGCACGTATGCCTGTGATGCTGTGGCAATCGCTGAAAGAACTCAGATTTGCCTACAAATAATATGACACCTGGATAGATATAACATTTGGTCTCATACTGAATTTTTTCTTAATTCAACACGTGGTTGTCTTTGACCCTCTCGTATTCATTCAACAACTGTGCATGAAGGTAGAAATTAAATAAGCTTTCAGTCCTTAACTTGAATGTTCCGTCACCACTGACCGGACTATTAATAGCTACAACTTCCATCTACCTAGATATCAAAATGCTGTAGCCGCAATCAATCTAAGAGGCCGAGGGACAAAGATTTACTTTGCATTATACATGAAACAACCTACATATTTCATCAAAACGTTACACCAGATGTGCTATTTCTATACATATACTTAAGGATTAACAAACCTCTCTGCAGATCAGCTCATAACCACCGTATGTGTATCTAAACAATTTTGGGATAACCTTTCACTTCGATACTTGCATAGGCATGGATCCCTCCGAACCCCTGTTGCATTATCAGTAACCATGTCTTTTGTTAACTATGAACATTACAAACTATTACAATTATTCACCTTACCCCCCATACAAGAGTTCAAGGTCTGCGGCAGCTAAAATTTTGGGGGGGAATTGTGATGGAGCAAGTTTTTTTTTCGTAGGGTGGGGATTCATCCCTACCTGCGCCGCCGACAATGGCTTTCACAGCCCTTGAGTACTTTAAATACATAAAGCCAGCTTTCAAAACTATGAATTCATTTTCAGTACCTTCCTCCTGTGTGCACAGGCTTTTTGAAAAACATTTTAATCACTTTTCACACCTTCCTTGTGTGCATCAATTCACACTATACACGCAGCAACTAGACCATTCAGTTGTAAATTAGAACCCAAAATAAATACACCATAAGATTCATTGTTCAAAATTCCTATAAACTCAGTGTCATTTCACTAAACACTTATATTTTTAATTGCTCGCCTAAGCACAGCAGCACATGTAGCAGTAAAGTGCCTAAGTTTAATTTTCCTTCTTGCCGTCTATACATTTAACAAAACCATTGCCTTCATCGATACAGGAAGACTCCTACCCACATTGGGAAATTTAACGAGATGCAACGAACAGGATTTCCTCCCCTAAAAAATACTTTAAACACATTAAAATGAACAAAATCAGGATTTTCCTTAAGTCTAAAGTATCTTAATACCTCGCTAAGGCAGGAATGGCAAGCATATTTGCTAGACAATAACATCTATCTTCAATATTACACTGCCTTAATTTTCTGGAAATACATGCAAAATTAAGGAATCAAAGGAAAGATAATTCAATATTCAACTTGACCATTTTATTCTAACGTTTCTGACCCATTTCTCGAGCCTTAGCACGTTCCAGCTTGGCAATCCTTGATGCAGACTTTGCACCAAGCAATCCACCACCCCAGTTCTTGCGAATTTCATCAAACCGATCATTGTAGTTCGTCTTCACAGACTCGACAAGTTTGTTAAGATTGGTGCGGTCATTTGAATCCACCTGAAAATGAAAGAATGGTTAAAGTATGCAATCTTCTACATCAACAGTCATTCTGATATTGTATAAACCAAAAATAAAAAAATTCTATTGGCGAAGTAAAGCTGCAACAGACTATTGGGCTCCATCTGATGTCATACAAGGCAAAAATTAATATAAATCAGATGACCATTTTACCCTTATAGGAAAATGTCATTTATACATCACAAAGTTCAAAAACTTTCGTGCCAATACATTTCGTGTAATAAATAACACGAAGCTAAATTTAAACAAGTTCCAAAATATATTACCTTCCTTTAAAGAAAACTAAAAGGATGCTTCAAGAAACACGTTGCCTTGAATCTACAAGATGAAATATGAACAGAAAATACAATAGCAAACTACTACTGAGACCACACTTACTGGTACTCTATATATATATATATTCATATTCGAATAGTATGCTCTACTCGTTTTATTCCCCGACTGGGTTTCTCTAAAGTACAACCGAAATGCTTACATCTGTGATGGCAATGCAAGAAGTCTTTTTCCTTCTCACAACCACACCCATCCTCGACTTGTTCTTCACAATGCAGTAAGGTACTCCCATCTTACGGCACAGGGAAGGCAGGAACAAAATAATCTAAGGAAAAAAAAAAAAAAGTTGCTTTAATATCGTCAATTCTTCGTTATAAGATCTCTTTCCAAAGAAACTTCAGTGTTAAAAAGCTCGCTTTAAACCTTCACCTTTTCAGGTAAAATAAAGTTATCATCATTTTCAATAACAAACTCCCATTAAGCCTCAACCCATTAATATAATTTCACCAACATATGCTCCATCAGTCATAACAGAACCATACTTGTACAACAATGCAAAGGCCAACGAAGCAAAGCCTCACGATATGCCCACTACCTCCACCCTAAATCCTTTCAACCATACAACTTGCCGTACTCTAATGTTATTTAATCTGTCAATTACATTCCCTCGCCCTTCTCAATGCATCACCTACCCCTCAACTCGCATGTTCTACCTGGCCAAATATACTTTACAGTCAATGGTTAATCTTTATAAACTCCATGTTTTGATTAAGATTATTCCTAATTATTCACCAACAGAAAATGTACAACAGAGTACCATTATACCTAAATTCATTACACACCTGCTACTATAACTTTTCAAAAAAAGTTCTGCCAAACCCAAATCTTTCATGTTCTTCATTTCTCCCAAATCCTCCACCTTCACTTAAAAAAAAATCATATCAGATATTACAGATACTGAATTAACATACCTCAATTGGTTCAACATCACTGGCAATACAAACAAGGCGTGCCTTCTTCTGTTCCACAAGTGCTGTCACAGTGCTAGCACCATGACGCACAACATTCTTGCGTTTTGTTGGAACATCTGGTTTGCCAGCAGCTCTAGCAGCGGCACGTGAACGCAGCCTTTGCTTCCTAGCGGCCTTGCTCTCTGGACGGTATTTGTCCATCAAACGAAACAGTTCTGTTGCTAATGGAGTAAAATTTAAAGTATGTCAATACTGCCACTTTGTATCAAGCATTACATATAAAACATCTTATGTCAGTTGATTTTGTGGTAAGATTTTTCGGCATTAGCTTAAGGTAGCAAATAACGTCATCAAATTTGCAAAATAGTTTACTCTCAGCTGCATTAGGTTAAGAGCTTTGGCATTACTTCACTGAAAATAAAAGTGTGTACCTCCAAAATACCCAGCATCATCTCTAACAGAGAACTACAGGCTTGGGTATGTGCGCTCAGCACCACCTCCACTTGCCTGGAGGTCTATGAGCGACTTACTATACATATGGGTTCCTCCAATTTCGCATCATTGAACGAACAACATTCAATTCCACTGGATACCTTTCTGGCGATCAAGGGTTTGCTTGAACTGGTGAATGGGAGGAGGAACCTTCAAACGCTGCGTAAGAACTACCTTTTGACGCTGAAGACGTATGTACTTGGGCCATCTCATGAAACGACTCAGATCACGTTTAGGCTGAATGTCACATCCTGTGGAAAACAACACATATGATATGCAATGGCCAATCAAAGTGCCCTATATTCCTAATGCAAACAAGCAGTAATCAACTGTTCTAACATCCAAAATACGGAAGAAATTTCAGTCTAAGAATACGCAAATAACTGTGCATCTTACCTTGAATAATGGCCTCAAAACGGAAATTAACATCCATATGAATATTTAATGAACGAGTAAGAAAATAAAATCATCAAAACCACGGAAATCATTTACATCCACATGAATATTCAACAAACTAAGAACAAATATGGAGAGACTTGCCTATGCCATAGTTCCTAGGTCTCTTCTCAAAGAGAGGATTGACAACCTTCTTTGGCACCTCAACCTTTTCGGTAACCAGGGGAGCTGCTGCTATTTTCTTCCCCTTCAGCTTCCCTTTTCCTTTCCCTTTTCCTTTCAACTGTAAAGAAAAAAGTAATCACATAAAGGCAAAAATCTATATCAAAATGGTATATAAACACGTGGCAAAAAGACCAATCATTACCTCATAAGGAACAAAACTTTTATAAAAGAGTGCTGGAGTATCAAAAATATGGTGTATCATATGGATACAAATACTGTTCCAGTTGTCATCTTTCAGCAATTGCCAGGAATACGAGAAATAAAAAAAAAAAGGTAATCTACTAAAGTCCAGATTAACTTGTGCTCTGATTACTCGATGTTTCACAAACTTTTAGTAAAATAAATATTCCATCTTACCCCCCCCCCCAAACCACCTTAAACTTACTACATTTATCTAATCAACTTCCAAAACTATTCTGCTATCCATTAACTACCAGATACCCAAGAGAGCGTGAGAAATCATTAGCCAAATCTTATTACTAGCAAATCATTTTCTTTTCCAAATTAAACGTAAATGTTAAGTGTTCACTACATCTGACCCTCGTGTCGATACATTGGGAAAATATGTAAAAAAATTTCCATATAATAACTTTCTTTCATCTGAATATGTGCTTAGTAATGCAGGCCGCTAATAAACACTACTAATAAACACTAGAGAAAATCCCTGGTGCTAGACCGAGGAGCATGGCGCTGCCGGCCGTACGATGTTTCGTTATGATGAACCAAACCCTTTACTGGCAGTAATATCAAGATTCACTGGCATGAATCGATGACATAGGAACGTGAAAAAGAATGTGGAGCTATACTTATTAAATAGTAAAAGATAAATACACTTTACCAGTGATGACTGGCAACGCCTCGATTCTGCCCCACATGGTACACCGTTCGATCATTGTCATCAAAAACCAGTGAAATCTCCAATAAATACCTACAATCACTTCAACCTAGCTAACGACAACAACTGGCTTACCTTCTTCTGCACCATGGTGAAGAGTTTAACTCTCTATCAACAGTTTAGGAGACCAAATGCTTCACACGAATGGACGACGTGTGTTACTACGTTGGAGGCCAGCACGAGAAAGGTCGATGAAGGCCTCCTACCAGCCGGTATTGGGACGCCACGAGGAGATCCACACTAACATAATTTATGAGGTATTATTTCTCGCTAAAAATCATCAACTGTTTTGTGGAAAAGTGCTTGAAAAAATAGTGAAATAAGTATTAATTAATAAAACTAATATCTTGTAGCAGACACAATATTTTCATATTCAAATATTCTTGTAAGTTCCCATCAAAGATGTATGTGTAGTTGGTGATAATCATAGAATTTACCAACAATCCTCAATTGTTATATCGTTTTAAATGTACATCTTCATCATGAAAGCTATTTCAAATGATAAGCATTGCCTAAGCTTCACTGTATGCAGTAAAATGCTATCATTCAGCCGTTCTGAACATAGTCAAACTTGTGGACAGTCTATGTACATGTCTTGTCCATGTACAGATTTCTCAAATTCTCACTATTTCTTATTATCTTAAAGGCCTCAAGTTTTGCAAAATCAACTTGGTGACTGTATTCTGTTATGGATATCATATTGGGAAAGGGTATAATGTGCCCTTGTTAGTTAAATAGTTTCCGTCAGTCAGCCTTCACAAAGCTGGCTATATAAATACGTCAGCATAAAAACTACAAATGTTTCATTTCAATTGTGTATATCAAGATATTACTATCTATTCTTCATGAAGAGAAGCCTAGAAGGTTTGCAGAGGTTACCCCAATAACAAGAAAGCCATACCAACAAGTGAAAGAAAACGAGCCATCGTATAGGCTAACAACTGTAAAATGTAGATAATGTAATTTCTTCTCATGTAACAGACCATCTAACTATTTTAGAATTTCAAAGATTCTCGATTTATCATCAGTCATAAAACTGATCATCAAAACAATGGGTTCATTATGCCTCGAATGTCGAATATATGAAAGAATTCATCTTTGATCATAATTGTTCTGATAATCTTCCATCTTGTGCCCAGGATGAGAGAGAAAAAGACATGATGTAATGCAGGCATTTATATATCATTCATCCATATTCAATAACATTATACAGGACGCTCTATTGAAATGGTACCTCAGGGACAACAAAGTCTGAAAAAAATAAGTGTATTGGTAGTTTTCTTTATCATTTTGGTTCTCCATCATTACTATTCATTTTCCTATAACTTGGTTTTCCAGGTACGGCGAACTGTGTGCAAGATATCCATCATGATATAGGACCAGACTTCACTACACAACTGGGAGGTAAAGCTTCATCAAAAGGATTTGTTCAAGTAAGTTTACAGCTGTCTGCCTCACAATACCTTCACCGCATTCCAAAATCATTTCCACTCTCTCACGCATGGTTTCATCTTTGGGTAAATACATAATCGATATCGTTTTGAAAAATCAAGAGGTTGTGATCAAATCACCACTCACTTTTCCTTATTTCAAGGTGGGCAAATCTAAAGCCTTTCTCTGTAACTATCCCTTTAAATTCTAGTACCATCTCTGTTTCCTTCCTTTGGACCTTCTCTATAAGCTTTATGCTGCTTTGGGTGTGGTGACCAAACTTGATAAAGCATAGTCTAGCTCTGGCCTCAAGCTGGATATGAACAGATCGCTAAATATTTTCTTATCCTTATACTTGTGAGTTGTTCTGATACTTGACAGAAGACACTTTGTTTATCTCTCCTGGTACTTCCTCACACTCAAGTCTCCTTTCCAAGCTCACTTACTATCACCACTTTCTTCACTCCAACATTCTGTCTTCTTTTCTGATAAAAGGTTAGGGACGAGAGAGAGAGAGAGAGAGAGAGAGAGAGAGAGAGAGAGAGAGAGAGAGAGAGAGAGAGAGAGAGAGACACTAGGGTATCTTGAGACTGCATATTATTCTTTCACGTCTTTTTTTGGCCTAAAAGATTAATAGCCCACCGGCAGGCCAACTTGCCTACAGAGGCTTGGTAATTTTTCAGGCCTGAAATTGTGCATATCTATATCTATATTTTTTTTTTTTTTTTTTGCTTTGTCGCTGTCTCCCGCGTTTGCGAGGTAGCGCAAGGAAACAGACAAAAGAAATGGCCCAACCCACCCCCATACACATGTATATACACACAGGTCCACACACGCAAATATACATGCCTATACATTTTAATGTACACATATATATTACACACACAGACACATACATATATACCCATGCACACAATTCACACTGTCTGCCTTTATTCATTCCCACCGCCACCTCGCCACACATGAAATACCATCCCCCTCCCCCCTCATGTGTGCGGGGTAGCGCAAATATACATACCTATACATCTCAATGTACACATATATATACACACACAGACATATACATATATATATATATATATATATATATATATATATATATATATATATATATATATATATATATATATATATATATATATATATATGTGTATATATATATACTTTTTTTTTTTTGCTTTGTCGCTGTCTCCCGCGTTTGCGAGGTAGCGCAAGGAAACAGACGAAAGAAATGGCCCAAACCACCCCCATACACATGTATATACATACGTCCACACACGCAAATATACTTACCTACACAGCTTTCCATGGTTTACCCCAGACGCTTCACATGCCCTGATTCAATCCACTGACAGCACGTCAACCCCGGTATACCACATCGATCTAATTCACTCTATTCCTTGCCCTCCTTTCACCCTCCTGCATGTTCAGGCCCCGATCACACAAAATCTTTTTCACTCCATCTTTCCACCTCCAATTTGGTCTCCCACTTCTCCTCGTTCCCTCCACCTCCGACACATATATCCTCTTGGTCAATCTTTCCTCACTCATTCTCTCCATGTGCCCAAACCATTTTAAAACACCCTCCTCTGCTCTCTCAACCACGCTCTTTTTATTTCCACACATCTCTCTTACCCTTACGTTACTTACTCGATCAAACCACCTCACACCACACATTGTCCTCAAACATCTCATTTCCAGCACATCCATCCTCCTGCGCACAGCTCTATCCATAGTCCACGCCTCGCAACCATACAACATTGTTGGAACCACTATTCCTTCAAACATACCCATTTTTGCTTTCCGAGATAATGTTCTCGACTTCCACACATTCTTCAAGGCTCCCAGAATTTTCGCCCCCTCCCCCACCCTATGATCCACTTCCGCTTCCATGGTTCCATCCGCTGCCAGATCCACTCCCAGATATCTAAAACACTTTACTTCCACCAGTTTTTCTCCATTCAAACTTACCTCCCAATTGACTTGACCCTCAACCCTACTGTACCTGATAACCTTGCTCTTATTCACATTTACTCTTAACTTTCTTCTTTCACACACTTTACCAAACTCAGTCACCAGTTTCTGCAGTTTCTCACATGAATCAGCCACCAGCGCTGTATCATCAGCGAACAACAACTGACTCACTTCCCAAGCTCTCTCATCCCCAACAGACTTCATACTTGCCCCTCTTTCCAAAACTCTTGCATTCACCTCCCTAACAACCCCATCCATAAACAAATTAAACAACCATGGAGACATCACACACCCCTGCCGCAAACCTACATTCACTGAGAACCAATCACTTTCCTCTCTTCCTACACGTACACATGCCTTACATCCTCGATAAAAAAAACTTTTCACTGCTTCTAACAACTTGCCTCCCACACCATATATTCTTAATACCTTCCACAGAGCATCTCTATCAACTCTATGATATGCCTTCTCCAGATCCATAAATGCTACATACAAATCCATTTGCTTTTCTAAGTATTTCTCACATACATTCTTCAAAGCAAACACCTGATCCACACATCCTCTACCACTTCTGAAACCACACTGCTCTTCCCCAATCTGATGCTCTGTACATGCCTTCACCCTCTCAATCAATACCCTCCCATATAATTTACCAGGAATACTCAACAAACTTATACCTCTGTAATTTGAGCACTCACTCTTATCCCCTTTGCCTTTGTACAATGGCACTATGCACGCATTCCGCCAATCCTCTGGCACCTCACCTCATATATATATATATATATATATATATATATATATATATATATATATATATATATATATATATATATATATATATATATATATATATATGTATATATATATATATGTTGACGGAGTGCCTCAACTGTCAAGCTTGACTGACATTTCTGGCAGCGCCCAGAACCCATTATTGTCCACTTCGTCAGCACCATTGGGTCAGGTCTGGTTGGGAGGTCATTTGGTCCTTCTTACAATCCGCTGGGCTAGGCTATGTCCACTTTATTCCGTTATCTTTTGATCATCTCTTCCTTCAGGTAATCTTTCCTGTTTTCATTTATCTTCTATTCGTTACGTTCATCTATTTTCACATCAGCCTCCGAGAGGTGTACACGTTTTCTTTATTATGATTTTCGTTTTTAATTTGTCTTCGTTCTGGGCCAGACGGCTATTGCCAAGCATGGTAAGTAGTTTGAGACATTCTCTTAAGATATTTACATTCCAGATTTCACCTGGATCCAGACTGGAGTCTCTACACAGGAAAATAAACTTGTGGTAGTAAAAGATTGTTTACCAGGGTATATACACACACACACACGTCTGTGTACCTCCATAATCATTTGGCTTACAGTTTGTGAAAGCTTTCAGAAAGGAACGGACGGACACTTCCTCTTTCTTTGATCGTTAATATGAAGCTTGGGTTAAGCTGGGAAGCTTGAAGGCCGACCTGACCCAGTGTGGATGAAGCTTGGGGAGTGGTTTATCTCCCCCCGCCCCATGCCTCCTCACCCCACACCTCCCTCCCTCTCTCTCTCCCAGCCAGTCGCTAATCCTCCACAAGAACTGGTCCGTCGGAATTGGAAAACCGCTTCGTTATCTGAGCTTCTCTTTCGCTGGTCGCCTCCCAGGCGATGGCTTCGTCTTGTGGCAAATGCGTCGCCAATAATGTGGGTTGTTGGCATTGTGGATAAGATAAGAAGAATCGTCAAGTTTCACACAACAGATACAAACGTCAAGTTTCACATATAACGGATAAAAACGTCAAGTTTCACATGTACCGGCTAAAAACGTCAAGTTTCACATGTACCGGATAAAAATGTCAAGTTTCACATGTACCGGATAAAAACGTCAAGTTTCACGTATAATGATAAAACGTCAAGTTTCACATGCAACAGATAAAAACGTCAAGTTTCACATGTACCGGCTAAAAACGTCAAGTTTCACATGTACCGGATAAAAACGTCAAGTTTCACGTATAATGATAAAACGTCAAGTTTCACATAGAACAGATAAAGACGCCAAGTTTCACATATAATGGATAAAATGTCAAGTTTCACACACAACAGATAAAAACGTCAAGTTTCACATGCAAGTCAATCTTGCGGTCAAAACGTGGGGCGGCTTCACATGGGACTGGGGAAGTCAGTCTTGCGGTAAAGAAGGTTTCACGGCCACACACACGGCTCCACAACCTGCCCTCCAGGACGGTTTCACGCCAGCTGCCCGGCTGAAGACCCACACACAATCCTGCTGACGGAGTCGCTGACGGAGGATGGAAGGAGGAGGTCTGGCCCGGCTGGGTCCTGGAGGACAAGGGTGGAGGGAGAGGTCTAACCTGGCTGGGTCCTGGAGGACGAGGGTGGAGGGGGAGGTCTGGCCTGGCTGGGTCCTGGTGGACGAGGTTGGAGGAGAAGGTCTTCTCCGGCTGGGATCTGGAGGACGAGGGTGGAGGGAGAGGTCTGACCTGGCTGGGTCCTGGGGGAAGGACTTTTCTGTGGGCAAGAGTGGTAGGACAAGAGCCATTTTCTGGGGTTGAGACTGCCCTATAACCTGGGGTGAAGGGAAAGAAGTACACCAGTTCTCTGGGGAAAGATGAGAGGAACGAGTTAGGGATGGATATCATACATACATACATACACACGCATGTACATATACACATAAGTACCAACAATATATATACATACCTATCATATACATACATACATATACCTCCGGACTTACTCATACAAGAACATTCCTACATGACGTTCATCGCCCACATATAGCCTTCGTCTGGAGTAAATCATATCGACCCTATCGACCAATTCTTCGGTCGAATGAAAACCCACTGAGCCGAGAACACTTCAGCTGATTGGTCGACGACACGGCCTTGATTAGTGCCATGGCTGATTATATAAGGCAAACGACAAGTCGCTCAGAGACAAAACAGGGGAGAGAAAATTATGATGTGTGGGGAGACTAGAGGGGGACGGACGATAGACAACGCGTCGTTCCAACAAGCCTTGTTGGGGTGAATATGATGTGTGGGGAGGGGAGGGTGTGGGTGAGGAGGAAGCTGGGGAGAATATTAATCTGTTGCCAGTGATATAGACACTGACGCGTCATTACTCACGTCTGGACCGATAGTCGTTGTGAGAGGAAAGAAGATGAGTGAGAGTTGATAGTGAGAAGCAGCGGGGAAAGGTGGCGCTAGTGCTGGGGGTGTTGGGGCTAGGAGCTGGGGGTGTTGGGGCTAGGAGCTGGGAGTGGTGGGGCTAAGAGCTGGGAGTGGTGGGGCTAGGAGCTGGGGGTTGGTGGGGCTGGATGAGGAAAAAGATAGGGAGATAAGACTGGGTTGTGGGCAGTAGGAGGCTGGAGGAATTTGTTGCTTGCTTGTAGTATGTCTAGATTTGTAGAGGAAGGGTTGTAGATCTTAGGTGGAGGGAAGGTGCCTCCTCCAGACATCTAGTTATCCAGTGGAAAAGTCCTTCGTCTCAGGGGAAGTTCTCGTCTTGGATACGAAGTGGTATCATAACAGCAGTGGACGTCTATCTGTGGAGGTCAGGTTGATGACCTTCCTTCAGTCTACCATCGTCCAGCAGACCGAGGCCCTCCGATGGTGCCACACGAAGGGCCAATACACTCACCATAGAGGGAACAATGGCATGACTCTGTCATGCCCCACGAAGGGGACACGCACGCACCCTGTTACCCTAACAAAGGGGAAACGCTCTCACTCGATGATTGCTACAGAAGCAGCAACACACTCACTCTGTTATCCCTCTCGAGAGAGTAACGCACTCACTCTCTTATCTCTCACGTTAGAGAAACGCAACGCACTCTACTCCCTCACGTGGGGGCAACGCACTCACTCCGTTATCCTGCTTCGTGACTGGAAACCTCATCTGTTCGGTGGAGGGTCCTTGAGGGATGTGTTTGCATGATGAACATTTCGGGCCACTTCGTCTCTTGGGTGGGAATGTGTGGCAGAGGTCGTTCCCAGCAACCATGTGCCAGGGTTCGAGATAAGAGGCAGGGCGCATCCCTGTGCCATGCCAGCCCAGGCCAGAATACTTCAGATGGGAGAGGATTTGCTCCTCGCACGAGACCGTCTACAAGTTTTACTGTTAACGAAATCTGGTGTTAAGTCCTGAGCCTCACACTTTCTCTCCTCATTCAACTCGGATCTAACTCACACATTTCATCTCATAACCATCTCGGGGAGAGGTTTCTCTCCTGGTCTGAACACATTGCCAGCGTGGAGGAGTTGCACACACACACACACACACACACACACACACACACGCAGAACAGCAGCAGCAGCTGGACAACACACACAAGGCAACACTGGCTCAGTTCCAGCTCTCAAAATGCTTCCACCATAATAAATCCTTTGAGTAATTGGTGTGGCCGCTTCAGCCAGACGAGGATTTACCTCCTCTTCAAGTAGTTGGTCATGGACGCCCTCAGCCCCTCCTCCTCCTCCTCCAGGCTTCTTATCGCGTCTTCTACCTCAGTGAGGAAGGCTGGAGTAGTGGGGGAACTGATGCATCTCCCAGTAGGTGTTTGGCCAGGCTGATAAACCTGAGGTATTGGCTTATTAGACCAATCATGAGGTACTGGTCGACATGCGCGTCTAAGACAGTCGAGTGAATCGGTGAATATATCGGCTCTACATGTGGAGTGGACGAAGGAAACGAGAAAGAGAGAGAGAGAGAGAGAGAGAGAGAGAGAGAGAGAGAGAGAGAGAGAGAGAGAGAGAGAGAGAGAGAGAGAGAGAGAGAGAGAGAGAAATATATGATAGCCCCACAGTGGTTTAAATGGCTTTCGTCTTGCAGAACAGCGGTAGGGAAGCCATTTAACTCGCAGCATAAAGAGGTCCACAGCAGTTCAAATGGCCCTCTCCTCTTGTAGTGGCGATAAGGAAGCCATTTACTTGGCGCTTCCGGCGAGGCTTCCACTGAAACCCCTCGAGGTCCTGCCCTCCCGGGGAGGGGGGAGAGGGGAAGGGGGAGGGGGGAGAGGGGGTGTTTATGCCTTCACCATTCACCGGGGGAGATAAGGAAGCTCATTTGCACCGGAGAGAAACCCCGGGACTCGCCAGATTACGTGAGCTGGGCTGCCTGCTGCTGGGGAGAGAGAGAGAGAGAGAGAGAGAGAGAGAGAGAGAGAGAGAGAGAGAGAGAGAGAGAGAGAGAGAGAGAGAGAGAGAGACTGTGTTGTCGTTCCTCACGTCCAGTACAAGGACGACCGTGTTGTCGTTCCTCACGTCCAGTACAAGGACGACCGTGTTGTCGTTCCTCACGTCCAGTACAAGGACGACCGTGTTGTCGTTCCTCACGTCCAGTACAAGGACGACCGTGTTGTCGTTCCTCACGTCCAGTACAAGGACGACCGTGTTGTCGTTTCTCACGTCCAGTACAAGGACGACCGTGTTGTCGTTCCTCACGTCCAGTACAAGGACGACCATGTTGTCGTTCCTCACGTCCAGTACAAGGACGACCATGTTGTCGTTCCTCACGTCCAGTACAAGGACGACCGTGTTGTCGTTCCTCACGTCCAGTACAAGGACGACCGTGTTGTCGTTTCTCACGTCCAGTACAAGGACGACCGTGTTGTCGTTCCTCACGTCCAGTACAAGGACGACCATGTTGTCGTTTCTCACGTCCAATATGGAGAACTGAGCCGCGGTCGCCAAGTTCAGACACTCTGGAAAATCGCGCCAAGATCTCTGTCGATTCAATTTCCAGTTCCTGCTGGAGGAAGCCGACCGACCACTGGATCCTCCAGCTGGCGCTTCCAGCGAGTCCTGGATCCTCCAGCCGGCGCTTCCAGCGAGTCCTGGATCCTCCAGCCGGCGCATCCAGCGAGTCCTGGATCCTCCAGACGACAGTAACAGCGAGACCTGGATCCTCCGGCCGGCGCTTCCAGCGAGTCCTGGATCCTCCAGCCGGCGCTTCCAGCGAGTCCTGGATCCTCCAGCCGGCGCTTCCAGCGAGACCTGGATCCTCCAGACGGCGCTTCCAGCGAGACCTGGATCCTCCAGCCATAGGTTCCAGCGAGTCCTGGATCCTCCAGCCGGCGCTTCCAGCGTGTTCTGGATCCTCCAGCCGGCGCTTCCAGCGCGTCCTGGATCCTCCAGCCGGCGCTTCCAGCGCGTCCTGGATCCTCCAGCCGGCGCTTCCAGCGAGTCCTGGATCCTCCAGGCGGCGCTTCCAGCGAGACCTGGATCCTCCAGGCGGCGGTTCCAGCGAGACCTGGATCCTCCAGCTGGCGCTTCCAGCGCGTCCTGGATCCTCCAGCCGGCACTTCCAGCGAGTCCTGGATCCTCCTGGCGGCGGTTCCAGCGAGTCCTGGATCCTCCAGGCGGCGGTTCCAGCGGGTCCTGGATCCTCCTGGCGACGGTTCCAGCGTATCTTGGCTGTTCCAGCGTGTCCTGGATCCTTCGGGAGACGGAGCCCAGGTGATAAGGACGCTGTCAAGAATCCCGGACCTACGAGCAGCTGAGAAGCTGAAGCTGTGTTGGTGAATCCTGGAGTCCTGTGTTGGTGAATCCTGGAGTCCTGTGTTGGTGAATCCTGGAGTCCTGTGTTGGTGAATCCTGGAGTCCTGTGTTGGTGAATCCTGGAGTCCTGTGTTGGTGAATCCTGGGGTCCTGTGTTGGTGAATCCTGGAGTCCTGTGTTGGTGAATCCTGGAGTCCTGTGTTGTTGAATCCTGGGGTCCTGTGTTGGTGAATCCTGGGGTGCTGTGTTGGTGAATCCTGGGGTGCTGTGTTGGTGAATCCTGGGGTCCTGTGTTGGTGAATCCTGGAGTCCTGTGTTGGTGAATCCTGGGTTCAATGTTGGTGAATCCTGGGGTGCTGTGTTGGTGAATCCTGGGGTGCTGTGTTGGTGAATCCTGGAGTCCTGTGTTGGTGAATCCTGGGGTCCTGTGTTGGTGAATCCTGGAGTCCTGTGTTGGTGAATCCTGGAGTCCTGTGTTGGTGAATCCTGGGTTCAATGTTGGTGAATCCTGGGGTGCTGTGTTGGTGAATCCTGGGGTGCTGTGTTGGTGAATCCTGGAGTCCTGTGTTGGTGAATCCTGGGGTCCTGTGTTGGTGAATCCTGGAGTCCTGTGTTGGTGAATCCTGGAGTCCTGTGTTGGTGAATCCTGGGGTCCTGTGTTGGTGAATCCTGGGGTGCTGTGTTGGTGAATCCTGGAGTCCTGTGTTGGTGAATCCTGGGGTCCTGTGTTGGTGAATCCTGGGGTCCTGTGTTGGTGAATCCTGGGGTCCTGTGTTGGTGAATCCTGGGGTCCTGTGTTGGTGAATCCTGGAGTCCTGTGTTGGTGAATCCTGGAGTCCTGTGTTGGTGAATCCTGGAGTCCTGTGTTGTTGAATCCTGGGGTCCTGTGTTGGTGAATCCTGGGGTGCTGTGTTGGTGAATCCTGGGGTGCTGTGTTGGTGAATCCTGGGGTCCTGTGTTGGTGAATCCTGGAGTCCTGTGTTGGTGAATCCTGGGTTCAATGTTGGTGAATCCTGGGGTGCTGTGTTGGTGAATCCTGGGGTGCTGTGTTGGTGAATCCTGGGGTCCCCTGTTGGTGAATCCTGGGGTCCTGTGTTGGTGAATCCTGGGGTCCTGTGTTGGTGAATCCTGGGGTCCTGTGTTGGTGAATCCTGGAGTCCTGTGTTGGTGAATCCTGGGGTCCCCTGTTGGTGAATCCTGGGGTCCTGTGTTGGTGAATCCTGGGGTGCTGTGTTGGTGAATCCTGGGGTCCTGTGTTGGTGAATCCTGGGGTCCTGTGTTGGTGAATCCTGGAGTCCTGTGTTGGTGAATCCTGGGGTCCCCTGTTGGTGAATCCTGGGGTCCTGTGTTGGTGAATCCTGGAGTCCTGTGTTGGTGAATCCTGGGGTCCCCTGTTGGTGAATCCTGGGGTCCTGTGTTGGTGAATCCTGGGGTCCTGTGTTGGTGAATCCTGGGGTCCTGTGTTGGTGAATCCTGGAGTCCTGTGTTGGTGAATCCTGGGGTCCTGTGTTGGTGAATCCTGGGGTCCCCTGTTGGTGAATCCTGGGGTGCTGTGTTGGTGAATCCTGGGGTGCTGTGTTGGTGAATCCTGGAGTCCTGTGTTGGTGAATCCTGGGGTCCTGTGTTGGTGAATCCTGGAGTCCTGTGTTGGTGAATCCTGGAGTCCTGTGTTGGTGAATCCTGGGGTTCCATGTTGGTGAATCCTGGGGTTCCATGTTGGTGAATCCTGGGGTTCCATGTTGGTGAATCCTGGGGTTCCATGTTGGTGAATCCTGGAGTCCTGTGTTGGTGAATCCTGGGGTCCTGTGTTGGTGAATCCTGGGGTCCTGTGTTGGTGAATCCTGAGGTGCTGTGTTGGCGCAGTGCTGGTGTGGGAGGGAGCCAGTGTTGGGGTGAGGACAATAGTTTGAGAATATTAATCAACTTGTTTGAGTTTCATGAGACTTTTATGATCTAGTGTGCCTGTCCCCCTGCCCCCCTATGCCCCCCACTCCACACCCTCCCCACCACCTCTCCCACCTGACGGATGAGGTCCAAGTGACGGTCAGGGAGAGTCAGAGAGAGTCAGGGAGAACTAGTGGGTCGAGGGTCCCTTGACACCAGTGGTAGGGAGAACTTGATGCTTGTCTCAGTGTGAGTTAGGATATGGTATGAGACGTCGGGTACATTTACCCTCATTC
>NC_092263.1:14951247-15003747 GCF_036320965.1 Panulirus ornatus | reverse complement strand
TTTACCAGCTTGAACGATAAATTAAGACAGCGGAAGATGGACGAAGACGACCGTAGATGATAGAAATTGCGATTTGGAATGCCGACTTTAGATTCGTACACCGCGGGGTGATGAGATAAGAAAAGAACTACTTTGTGATGGTTTATTTCTAGTGTGGAAGACATTTGAACTGACCCAACGTTAGAAAAATGCAATCTTTAAACAGAATGTCTTCCGTTCTACACACACACACACACACACACACACACACACACACACACACACACACACACACACACACACACGCACTTATTCACATAGATTCAGACCAGAATTCGGGACAGGGGTCAATAAAGAATTTGAGAATTCGTATAACAATCTGAAGAGCTGAAAAGCCTCAGCTCCCGAAAACCAAAATTCAATTTCCTGCAACACGCTACAGTTCAGTCTGGCTACGATATAAATTCGTAATATATTACAAATACACTGGAATACACTTTCCACATCATTTCGTTAAACAGTTAATTCATTCATCCGAGAATTTAGTTAACCGGACCTGGTTATCCGACTAACTCTGTTACCTGCATTTGTTGTTTATAAGTAATAAAAAAAAAATAAACGTTGTTATTTAACCCAGTTGGTAAATTTAACATTATGTAATTTAACGATGAACACAAAGGAGGTTTATCATTCATAATTTTGGCATATAGTGTCATAGAATGTAATTTATGCTTCTCTCTCTCTCTCTCTCTCTCTCTCTCTCTCTCTCTCTCTCTCTCTCTCTCTCTCTCTCTCTCTCTCTATATATATATATATATATATATATATATATATATATATATATATATATATATATACATATATATATATATATATATATATATATATATATATATATATACTTTCAAATGTCATTATGATGTCAGGACGAGGAAGACAAAATGATTAGTAATAATGTATTAATATGTAAATATTTCTCACTCTCTTTCACACACACGCACGCGCACACACACACACACACACACACACACACACACACACACAGGAGGCGTTCTTTCTGAACTCTCATATGGCACAAGGTCCAGTATGTCTTTCTCGTGGAAATCATCAGCCAAGTTCTTGGTTCGTGGGTTCTGATGAACTCCCCAGAGCCAAGGTCCCCCAGAGCCAAGGTCCCCCAGAGCCAAGGTCCCCAAAGCCAAGGTCCCCAGAGCCAAGGTCCCCCAGAACCAAGGTCCCCCAGACCCAAGGTCCCCCAGAGCCCAGGTCCCCCAGAGCCAAGGTCCCCAAAGCCAAGGTCCACCTCCTCTTCCTGCTCCTCCTCCTGCTCCTGCTTTTCCTCCTCCTCCTGCTCCTCCTCCTCCTCCTCCTGCTCCTCCTCCTCCTCCTCCTGCTCCTCCTCCTCTTCGACAGAGAATATCCACTTGACCTCCTCAGCTCTGATGTCAACACCCCGAATGTTGACTCCCCAGCGGCCTTAACTCCTTGAGAGGATCGCTTACTGGAGAGGTCAACCATCACTGACCTCGTGGATGACCTAGAGGGTGACCTGAAGCAGATGGTGGATGACATGATCGAAGGGTTGACTTCATAGTAACACCTGCATCACGTGACTATGGTAACGGACGGTAGGGGTACCATGAGACGTTGTGGCGATGGTAGTCGTCGTCCATGAAGTATCACATTGCTGCCACGAACAGTCAGGTGGGTTAGGGACTGGCAACGGCTGGCGAGGTGAGGGGGAAGGGCATGGTGAGTGAGTGATGATCCAGGTGTGCGTCTATGCACAGTGTGGACACTTGGCCTGTTGAGGAGGAGGGGTAACGACCCTTGAGCACGAAGGGAACGACCCTTGAACACGACTGGAGAACCCTTAATCACAACGGGCATAATGGTGGTTAACCCTTGCAAATTACACACAGAAAACAACCTGGAAACATTGTTGCATCGAAGTCATCAGTGAAGACTTTCTGGGAAAGATCGCATCGAAAATAATGATTAAAAAAAAAATTCAAAGTTCGCTCAGCCGTGGCAAAAAAAAAAAAAAAGGCTTGTTGCACCGCCTTCTTCAGGAGAGGCATCAGTGGTTCCCCCCCAGGAGTTCTCAGGGTATCTCGGAGGCCCTCAGCTGTCCTTGGGGGTCGTGACAGACAATACCTTCGTCAGGTGGCAGCCAGCACCGTCTCACCTCCTCCCTCTTGTTGTGATCTGGAGTGTGCACCTCTCAGGTCCTTCATCTTGGCGGCCCTGTGTAAGGCTGATGTCTGAGGGTTCTCACGGCCTGCACAGGAGGAGGGAGAGGAGGAAGGCAACCTCCTCCAAGCAAGAAGCAACTGCAGAGGTTGACCAAACAGATGGTTCGTCTGTGACGTGCTGAAGGATAGACCACTACAGGTTAACATGTCTAGCACTGGCTTGCAGCTTGCAACTTCATATATATATATATATGAAATGTGTGTGTGTGTGTGTGTGTGTGTGTGTGTGTGTACTCATATACAAGGTTAAGAGACGGTACATTCACAAACATATGTTACCGGCAGTTTGGTAAATAAGACAATTAATCACATAATTGAATGTTCGTTCATTCCGTCTACTACAAACCCAAGCTGGGTGTTTAACACTGGCGAAAGTTTACAGTTCGTTCAACCAAGTGCACAAATCTTTGTTGTAACCATTAATTAAATTCCTGATTGTTATTGATATCAGTAATCATGTGAAACTACCTAATTAGCAGACACTTCCCAGAGTACTGGGCACCTTCACTGCGCAGCTGCGTGTATACAGGCAAACTTCCAAACTGTCTTAATGTTACAGTGATGTGGTAATGTGTGAGGACAGATTACAAAGACATCCATTACAGTTATCAGAAAGGTGTAGGGATCAGGAGAGATGTGTAGTTGACACTGGGAGTATAACGACTCCGTCCGGTCGTTTGAGTGTAAAGGCCTTGTTTGCCGTCGTTAGCCCGCCCGCCTGCACTGCACCGGCAGTCAGGCTCTGGTCTGGTGTTGAAGGAAGACGCCAGTCCTGGTGTACTCTGTATGTGACTGTGCGCACGCGCGTGTGCGTGTGACGCGGGAGTGTAATCACCTCTCTATATCGCTATACAGCCTCGTCTTGTACTAGTGATGTGTTCTACAATAACAGTTATGACGGTAAAGATACGTAACGAAACTTCGCTGTATCGTTCATAAAGTTATAGTGTTACGGTCAGATGGGTTACACGCTACACGTGTGTGTGTGTGTGTGATGAGGGATTGAACTTACTTAGGTACACAGCAACTTGGCCTCATTTTCTGCTGTGTTTGTGCCGTGCTTCACCTATGACGAGGCTGAGTCTGTCGTGAACCAGGTCGAGGATGTCAACAGTGAGTGATCATCATGACTCCAGGTAAGTTGTGTCTTGATCTTGGACGTAATGGAGAGAATGTGACGGTGCTTTTGTGATCTGTGGAGTCGTAGGTGGAGTAGGACAAGGAGAGGAGTGTGAATGAGGGAGGGAAAGAAGTGGGAGGTTATACAGATCAGAGTAGGAGGAATGTGGGAGGAGGAGGAGTGTGTAGGGGTGTGAAAGGAGGGGGAGGAGTGTGTAGGGGTGTGAGAGGAGGAGGAGGAGAGTGTAGGGAAAAGAGAGGAGACGAGTGTGGAAAGGAAAGTAAAAGGAATAGGATGATTATAGAGAAAGAGGACAATTATAGAAGATGAGAAGGTTAAAGACGAGGATGACACGACTAATTATAGAGACTGCTTATGGTGTAGTGGTTAGCGTTACTGACCATGACGTATTCATGGGCCGCCCGTGGTCGAGCGCATAGGTTCAAATCTTATTTGCGGTAGTCGGTCCACTGTCAACCCAGCTGTTCATCCCCCTTAGTGATAGGTCGATAGATCAGGTACCTAGTTTAAGCTAAGGAATATATATATATATATATATATATATATATATATATATATATATATATATATATATATATATATATATATATATATATATATATATATATAGTGCTCTTACGAACAGCTAGGTCCAGAGAATAAACTGAACAGCACTTAAAGGTGTTAAAGTTACTAATGAACTGATTAAGGGACCATTTGATGATAATGAGGGGAGGTTGATGGAGTTTCAGAAATTAATCTTAATCTTGTTTCACCAGTTAATTGGTGGTGAGGGGTTTTGAGGGATTAATCTGGCTTTTTAACCCTGGATGATTACAGACGAGGAAACCATTATTGCCAACATGGGAAGATGTTGTAAATGAAAATAGTTGTAAATATATAGATAATTTTATTTACATGTCAATGATGTAAATGTAAATTGAGAGGTCATGTATTAGTGAATAATGTTTACATTTAAGACTGGCTGTAGATATATAGGTAATTTTCTTTACATGTCAATGATGTAAATGTAAATTGAGAGGTAATTTATCAGTGAATAATGTTTACATTTAAGACTGGCTGTAGATATATAGATAATTTTCTTTACATGTCAATGATGTAAATGTAAATTGAGAGGTAATGTATTAGTGAATAATGTATACATTTATGACTGATTGTGTACATTTAGCTTTATGTTGTGTATAAAATGATGATAGAGTGTGATTAAGGAGTGTGGGCTGTAACAAGCATTCGTCTGGTGATGGGCTGTAACAAGCGCTCGTCTGGTGATGGGCTGTAACAAGCGTTCGTCTGGTGATGGGTTGTAACAAGCGTTCGTCTGGTGATGGGCTGTAACAAGCGTTCGTCTGGTGATGGGCTGTAACAAGCGTTCGTCTGGTGATGGGCTGTAACAAGCGTTCGTCCGGGTGCGTAACACCTTGTGACTGGGGACCGTAACACCGTGTGACTGGGGACCGTAACACCGTGTGACGGGGGAGCGTAACACCGTGTGACCGGGGGTAACCATGACCAGCCCTTAATGTGGACACTGACTTTAATTATCATTGCTAATTAAAATATCATGGCAGTTACGATCTTTAATTACATGCAATATTAGATATCCTTCACGGGTGTAAACACAGTATGTTGGTAATTAGACTCGTAATAACAATCCGTGAGTATACATGATTCTGTACTTACTAGGGTATAAACGGAAATAAAGTAGGGTACACACACACACACACACACACACACGCACACACACACACACACACACACACACACACACACATACGCACACACACATGTATGAAATATAAACAGGTGCTACCGGACTCCACCTGTTGGAGTTTACACCACGAGTAAAAAGACGCTTTCGTCCACACTATATTACTGTGAGTACAATCGCATCAGACACCCTCACCCCACGGGAATCTACACTACCCTGCTACTTGACGTAGCGCAGCCTTGAGCTACATGCACTCACACAGTCGTGAGGCTGCTGAAATAACAGACGGTGAGACCTAATGGCTCTTGTGATGAGTGATTGTTTGTGGCGGTGGTGGCGCTCATCTGTCAAGGAAGGGAAACGAGGATGCCTACCCTAGCCAGATTGAAGGACATCAATTTTGTGTGATCCATGGGAAAGGGAAATGCGCCTCTCACGTCCATGGTGAGAATAACATTGAGGCCCAGTTATTATTCACACTCACACTCACCTCACCAACACAGCTTGTTTCATCAGCTAAAGCTCTTCTTGTTGTTGCTGATGTGGGTGTGGTGGTTTTTGAGACGAGGTCACAACCGATGCGTTGATATTTTTCTTGTGTCGTTCCTGTGTTGTGTGAAGGTCAGGATGGCTTGAGGGGGGTCAGCCAGGTGTGTGTGTGTGTGTGCTACACAGACGAGGAGGCTGGAGGTCAGGGTAGTTGATATTAATCACATTATAGTCAACTTCACGTGTAATTACCGTCGCTGATTGGTTCCTGAGGAGGCTGGAGTGGTTCCCTTGTTGACGATGATGAATCATGGCAGATAGGGAGGTGTAGAGGATGGGAAGGAGGTCACAGGTCAGGTCAGGTCAGGTGACGGGTCAGGAGAGAGAGGTCACGGAGCGTCAGAGGTCATAGTTTGTGGAGGGGGAGGTCACAGTTACTGCGGAATCAATTGGGGTCAAATGTTGTATTAGGAGAGAGGTCAAAGGGCGTCCCAGGTCACAGGATTTAGGAAGGTGGTGTTGACCTTCCACTCGGTGTGTCTGTTGACCTTGTATTGATCTGTGACCCACCATCACCGACACCAATATCTGTGCCACTATCTGTACCACTATCTGTGCCACTATCTGTACCACTATCTGTGCCACTATCTGTACCACTATCTGTACCACTATCTGTGCCACTATCTGTGCCACTATCTGTACCACTATCTGTACCACTATCTGTGCCACTATCTGTGCCACTATCTGTACCACTATCTGTGCCACTATCTGTATTGGTCTTACATGTATGTACCTGATGCACAGCTCTCTCTCTCTCTCTCTCTCTCTCTCTCTCTCTCTCTCTCTCTCTCTCTCTCTCTCTCTCTCTCTCTCGCACATACACACACCAATATCACAAGCATAGCTTCGCAAATGATAGTAATGATAGTAATGATAGTAATGATAATGATAATAATGATAATAATAATCATAATAAGAATAATAATAATAATAATGATAGTGATGATAATGATAATGATAATAATGCGATGATAATTATATAAATGATAATAATGTTAATGACAGCAGTGTTGTCAAAAACAAAGATTAGAGCTTAAAGCTTTTCCAGTGTTACAAACAAAGAGAAACTTTAAAGAGAACTCAAAAGAAAGGTTTAGAATATAGAATGACACTTAAGCAATCAGATCCTCCAGTCTATGTTAGAGAACAATGGTTTTCTACCTCCCTGAGTGATGGACCTTGTGAAATGTGTGTGTGTGTGTGTGTGTTTGTGTGTGTGTGTGTGTGTGTGTGCGTGTGTGTGTGTGTGTGTGTGTGTGTGTGTGCGTGTGTGTGTGTGTGTGAGAATCTTGTCATATATGCTGGAGTTTGTGTGGGCCATCAACGTAAAGGTTTCGGGCGATGTTGCTCAACAAACACTTGTTAAACTTCCTGGAAACTTTCTTGTTTGGGTCGTCGAGAGGGAGATGGCCTCTTGATTGGGTTTGTGCCCTCGTTATGACGCTGTTGTTAAAGTTATTACAACAGCGTCGGGTAACTTCCACGACCGAGAGGGCGGGGCCGGCAGTTGTGTGGTGCTCAGCCATCGTTAGGCGTCCCTGTACAACCCAGGTTGTGGCAATAGCCTTGTTTCAGTCTCTCCTCTCTCTCTCTCTCTCTCTCTCTCTCTCTCTCTCTCTCTCTCTCTCTCTCTCTCTCTCTCTCTACTGAAGCCTTGAACAACAAGCTGACCTACAGTTGTATGCTGGCCCCCTACAAATACAACAACAACAACAACAACAACAACAACAACATCAACAACAACAGTTGTGGTGTTCGACCTGAAGGCCAAGGCTTAGGTCCCTTGTCCACCCTGGATTATTCAGTGGCCTGGCACGTGGCTGGAGCATTCCAGTTTACTCTGGAATCTTGGACCTTCTTGAGCGTTCCTGGAGTATGGAACATTCAGCAGGATAATGGCGTCGAGGCTGGAAAGTCCTGGAGTCTGCTGAGTTCCTTCCATGAGCTCTCAAGACCATTTACGCTCATCCAGAAATTTAAGGATATGAGGAATTCCAGGAGGAGACCTGGAAAGTTCGGGCCGTTTCTTCGTCGTAAGAAAACTGAAGAAGGTTATGATTGGGTGTTGATCTTCGACGCCCCAGAGGTTCGTTCGAGGTGGTCTATGCTGACGAATCTTTCATTTTGTATAATTCATGAATGATTCTACATTATGAACCTTAGAATCTACACTATATCAACACTGATATCAGGTGAATCTAAGACAAAATGTATAAATCAGTTTGTTTATGATCAAACTCGATACCAGAGGGTATTTTGTAGACTATAAGACCCACAAGACTACGTTCCAGGAACTGGAAACGCAAAGTTTGAAAATCGTCACCTAATTCTGTGAGAGGAACTTCGGAATCCTGGATTGAGTTGAGGATATATCAGCCTCTGTGCCTGGAAAATCCATTGGGGGTCTGGAAGCCAAGCGTTCGAACTCACGTAAGCGAAAGTTAGATATTGCCAAGTTAATGGATTAAAAGCCTCGGACGGGCTGTCTGTAATTAGCGCTGAAGAGCTTTTGCGGCGCACTTGTCTGACTTGATTTGTCCAGTTCGGTGAGACGCCTGACCGAGCTGTCTCGTGTCTCGTCCGCTGGACCAATCCGTCCGGTGACCTGGTTGAGAGACCATTTGATGGCCTGGAGAAGGCCCTCTTGTGACCTGGTTGAGACCGTCTTGTGACCTGGCCGAGACCATCTGATATGGAAGGGTCTCTGTCTACCCACGGCTCACAGTAGGACAGAGGGGGGCCTATGTCTATCCACAGACCATCTTGGAAGAGAAGGGTGTCTATCCACCTACAGGTCATCGTGGGGTAGAGTGGTGTCTATCCACCCAGAGACCAGCTTGGCATGGAAGGATCTCTATCCACCGACCAATTTGTCCACCATTAGGGCCCGACAATTGTATTTAGTGGCTATATCCACGTTAATGGATTCCTATTGGTTGGTAAGGACGTGGGGCGGGTGGCCCGCGAACAGGCAGGGCCAGGCAGGGCCAGGCAGGGCCAGGTAGGGCCAGGCAGGGCAAGGCAGGGCCGCTCATCACCACGAAACAAGCTGTTGATCGGTGCTGGGAGCTGCCGCTGCTGTGTAGTGGCGGGAGACGGCGACGTTTTGAATACATATGAGCTAGGTTAGGTTAGGTTAGGTTAGGTTCTTGGCAACCACTTAACTTAGCACTCCCTAAGGCTCTGATACCGGGGCAATATTGGCTACATTACCATCGTCAAGGTGGTTATCATAGACCTCTCTCACGACCACTTACAAAATGTTTGATCTCATGTCTGCGTTGATACCAGGGGAAAATGGAGCTAACGTGTATGAAGATGGTAAACTACACCGAAAATTAGATGCATAATCTTGTTTCTTTAAGATATTTTAGTCATGATAGACCGAATCTTCGTAGATATTGGAGATCACAGACGTTTAGGCTTCTGTATTACGAGAAGGGTGGGTAAAGGGACGAAGGGGGGGGGACATTTTTCTAACTCGAGCAACGAATTAGTGAGTATGAAAGTATTTTCTGGCAATAGTTTTACAAACAGCTTCTTACCCAGGGTCCTTCTATAACCACCCCAGGTATGGGGTGGTTATAGAACCACCCCATACCTGGGGTCGTTATATAGCAACCCATTACCTAGTGTTGGTCATACAACAATCTTTACTGTATTGGTTATAAAACATACTCCTAACTGGTTGTGGTTATGTAGCAGCTCCACCATCTGTTGGTGGCTATATAGCAGCTCTATTACCTGGTATACACGTGGAGCAACTACTTCTGTTGAGTGCTGTTACTTAGAAGAACTTATACTGCTCCACATTTATGAATTTTTTTAATTCTGAAATGATTAGGTACTCGGGTACTATATACTTCTTCATATGCCCTGATTCAGTCCATTGACAGTACGTCGCCCCCTGTATTCCATATTGCTCTAGTTCACTCTATCCCGCACATGCCTTTCACCCTATTGCATGTTCAGACCCCGAGCGCTGAATCACTTTCGTTTATGTGTCTCTGTTGTTGAAATCATACTTGCAACATAGAGAACCACAATGACACCAGTGAATCATGGCGCTTGATGTGTTCATAGTTTTATGGTTTTGCTATATAGAGTCTTATGATTACACTAGCCATTCAGCTTTCATTTAATGACTCAGTCTAAGGTATATCTGCAGCTTGAACAGAGTAAATAGGACAAAGAACATTTTTTCCTCATGTTCCACACACGCAAGAAACATTCAATTTTTTGTTCGATGTTTTTTCTTACCTCGTTTTCTATGTCTCTGAGGAATCCTTCGCGGGTCCCCTCGTTTTCTGTCTCTCGGGAAGAATTCGTGTGTGGGGGGGCGTTGTCGAGCTCTTCAGCATCCCACTTCCCTAGGGACCTTGTGGGACAACGGGCCATTGTTTCCACGTTCTCAGTTGGGCCTTTGTTGGTTTACGGTGGGTTGGTGGCTGTGGTTTTGTGCCGAACTGGAGGCGCTGCCAGCACGCGAGAGGTAACGCCATGACAAAAGACTTAGGAAAAGAAAATGAGCCATCATTCTCTTGCGGAAAGAAAACAGGTAATTGTTAATAACTTAAAGAGAAGAACCAGTTGTTTAGGGAAGCGCTATGCTGATTTGAATGAAGAAGAATATTGCTATAAAGAAATTATTTGCTTAATGGACTATCTAGACGGTAAGATAAATACATTTTGTTGAATAAGAAATGTTGACTCAAAGATGAAAATTTTACTGGGGACAAATAGGTAGGCTCAAGAGTGGACATCACTGCTTAATGTTCATAACTGTTTAATTATAACCAAGATATAGTTGCTAAGATATAACAACTGAAGAAAAGAATAGGGATCCTGTTTCTACACGACTTCAAAAATTCTTTTTCAATCACATGTGAAACTATGAAAAAAATACAACGAATACCATTAGTATGAATGTAAATAAGTTGTTGATTTCCATAAACTGATGGTACGATTAAAGTTACAACCTCGTGTAAAAAAATCATTCTCTCTGTTAACTTGTAGGTCATTCTAGATGCTAGTCATTCCCTTAAAACACTCCTCACTGCTAGCATACTCAGCCAAGCTAATGTGTTAATAAAACCACATCTCAACAATATAATATCAACTCATTAATGTTCCCAGTTGTGTTAATTCTGTAGATGGATACCTTCAGACGTAGTATATTCTATAGCCCTTTGGCCGGTCTGAAGGAGTAGGAGGAGGAGGAGAAGGAGGAGGAGGATTTTTGGCGTCATATATACACAATTATTTTAATATTTGATCCTCTGGAGTTTAGCATCAGGACAGAGACTGTGTTGGTCGTAGCCCCTCGCCAGACCAACATCCCAAGTCCCTCTCTGGATAGTTCCGCCTCTTAGGTAACACGTTAGTGTGGGTCAGTCGAAGGAGGGAGCTGGCTGCCTTGCCCCTTCCTGGGTTTTACTGCTTCTCAGGTAACGTGTTGTCCCCAGGTGAGCCGTAGGCTGACACAGGCCAGACATGCGAGGGTCGTGTTATAGCTCCAGGCCCTCCCTCAGGCCTAGCTGTAGGTCTCTTTGTGGTCCGTCTTATGTCTACCGCTGGGACACCTCACTCCCTCTGATGGGGTGATTCCCAGAGCTCTCTAGGGAACTGGACGGCGTTGTTTGGGCTTTTGTTTTTTGTTTTGTCCTCCCGGTCCTTTGCGGCACAGGAGGAAAAAAAAAAGTCCCTCGTAACAAAGTGTTTATCTTTAATGCGTTTTGTGGGTGGACGCGTTCAAATGGGTGTTTTTTGTATCCTTCTTTTTACAGCCCTGAGGCCAGTTTGGAGGGAGGGCGTTTCCTCCAACAAAACCCCCATTTTTGTTGCTGAGTTAAAAGTTGAGGAAATAATGCATTTTCGTCTTGTCAGTTTTCTGGGTTTATGTGTACGGGAGAGCAACAGCCGGGGCGCTATTTCGTCATATTGTTACCTGCTCAGTCTCTGAGGAGGAGGTGTTCTGGAGCTGTGTGGTTCCCCTGGGGTTCTTCACCGTCTCTAACCTCCTGTCTCGAACCGTCTAAGACCTTTCGCTTCTAGTCTGTCACTACAGCTATCTAGCACCTTTAGCTTCCTGTCTGTTCGTGGCGCCATCTACCATCTGTAGCTTCCTATGTGTTTCTGGAGTTATTTAGCACTTTCTGCTTTTTGCTGTGTCTATGATTCTCCCTAGAGCTGTCTAGAGCTTTTATCTTCTTGCTTAACTCTATAGCCTTCTCTAGAACTATATAGCATCTTTAGCTTCTTGTCTGTTTGGAGCTAAATGACGCCTTTAGCTTCATCCCTGTCCCTGGCTTCTTGTCTGGACCACTGTGGCACTCCTTTGTCTTTCTTCCTTCTGTGTCCTGTGTACAGCTATCTAGCGCTACACTGGAGGACGCGAGGGGGACAGATAACAGGAAACCTGATGGTCCATGACGAGGTTAAGAGCTGGAGGAATGTCACAATGTTCTGAATTTCTAATCTGATTTGAGATAGAGATAAGATAGTAAAAGCAGATGGCTCCTTCCCTCCTACCACCATCTCCCTTGCGGCACAGCAGCAGGAGACGGGAAAAGAGCAGACAGAGAGAGAGAGAGAGAGAGAGAGAGAGAGAGAGAGAGAGAGAGAGAGAGAGAGAGCACACTTTCCACTATATCGTACTGACGTGGAAGTCTTACACGAAAGCGTGAGTGGAAATGATACAATCTAATCTGTGACTAAAGTTAGATTCTCATGTGATGTGACTCCAGTGTGGAGAGAAAAAAAAACGTAAACCTATGTAAATAGAAAGGACTAATGTGTGGTTATCTTCCGTGAACTGAGTTATTTACTGATGATATAAATATCGATAAATATCTTTCTCGTCATGATTTAAAGGTGTTAATTATCTTCACAATGAGATATGTCTAGCATGCTTTTAATACTCTTCAACTCCACACTTGAGATATCGTTTACTCACGTTAGCATTACAGATCTATTCCTATGTTTTCATGCCGTTAAATCTAGTTATCAGATCTCTGTTTAGTGTGAACAGAACCTTCCCTGTGTTACGTCCTCGAGTTCATTAGGTACTTTGAACATTTCCGTAGCTCGGGGTCCCTTCCTGTGTCTTTTAGTCCTGTCTGGAATTATGTAAGTGGCACTCGTAGGCC
Source organism: Panulirus ornatus (assembly GCF_036320965.1). Classification (NCBI taxonomy): domain Eukaryota; kingdom Metazoa; phylum Arthropoda; class Malacostraca; order Decapoda; family Palinuridae; genus Panulirus; species Panulirus ornatus. The sequence continues at coordinate 14,990,967 of NC_092263.1, read as the reverse complement.
TCTTCCCGTCTCTGGAATTCTTCCTGGAGATGGCTACCTCTCCTACGTTCCCGTCTGACTGGAAATGGCTGGAAATTCTTGGATTCCAGGTGTTATGCAGGTGACACAAAATGTGTGTGAGTGATGTTGAACACAATGGTGGGAGAAAGATTTATTTTTCTTACCTTGTCCAAAAAAGAAGAAAAATCCACATAATTAACCTTAGAACAACAAGCGTTTGTTCTCTCTCTCTCTCTCTCTCTCTCTCTCTCTCTCTCTCTCTCTCTCTCTCTCTCTCTCTCTCTCTCTCCCTTACAAGAGACAGGAAGGCTCATCATCCCCGACCACACTTACCTTTTCCAGCTGACTCCCTTCCCCCTTACCCTCCCCTCCCGCCACGGTATGACCGAGCGTGTGGAACGCAGGAGGGAGGGAGGGAGGGAGGGAGGGAGGGAGGGAGGAAGGGAGGGAGTGGCTATGAACACTCCCTTCCACCGCAGTCCCACCACGCTTATCGTAAGGTCGTAAATCACACGCTGTGATGATAGGAATAACGACCACTCGGTCGCCGTAGCCCTGTGGCGGTTATATTTCTTCAGTTATGGATGTTCCCATAAATTTCGGGATCTCGATTTGAATGTTGTTCTTTGTTATTTGTTACCACAAGTACATAAACCCTTTATATACATATCCATAGACATACACATACATACATAATACATGCAAGAAATGAGGATCCCTGAGTGTAGCAGAACTCTCTCCTTGTACTGTACAAATAGGTGATTACACATACACACAATTACAATGGTGATATTACCTTCTGACACCAACATATCTTACGATGCGACATGTTAGGCTCATATCTTAAGTTGCGACACGTCAGATTCATAGCCTGGGTTGCGACACGTCAGGCTCATAGCCTGGGTTGCGACACGTCAGGTTCGTAGCTGGGGTTGCGACACGTCAGGCTCATAGCCTGGGTTGCGACACGTCAGGCTCATAGCCTGGGTTGCGACACGTCAGGTTCGTAGCCGGGGTTGCGACACGTCAGGCTCATAGCCTGGGTTGCGACACGTCAGGCTCATAGCCTGGGTTGCGACACGTCAGGTTCGTAGCCGGGGTTGCGACACGTCAGGCTCATAGCCTGGGTTGCGACACGTCAGGCTCATAGCCTGGGTTGCGACACGTCAGGTTCGTAGCCGGGGTTGCGACACGTCAGGTTCGTAGCTGGGGTTGCGACACGTCAGGCTCATAGCCTGGGTTGCGACACGTCAGGCTCATAGCCTGGGTTGCGACACGTCAGGTTCGTAGCCGGGGTTGCGACACGTCAGGCTCATAGCCTGGGTTGCGACACGTCAGGTTCGTAGCTGGGGTTGCGACACGTCAGGCTCATAGCCTGGGTTGCGACACGTCAGGCTCATAGCCTGGGTTGCGACACGTCAGGTTCGTAGCTGGGGTTGCGACACGTCAGGCTCATAGCCTGGGTTGCGACACGTCAGGCTCATAGCCTGGGTTGCGACACGTCAGGTTCGTAGCCGGGGTTGCGACACGTCAGGCTCATAGCCTGGGTTGCGACACGTCAGGCTCATAGCCTGGGTTGCGACACGTCAGGTTCGTAGCCGGGGTTGCGACACGTCAGGCTCATAGCCTGGGTTGCGACACGTCAGGCTCATAGCCTGGGTTGCGACACGTCAGGTTCGTAGCCGGGGTTGCGACACGTCAGGTTCGTAGCTGGGGTTGCGACACGTCAGGTTCGTAGCTGGGGTTGCGACACGTCAGGCTCATAGCCTGGGTTGCGACACGTCAGGCTCATAGCCTGGGTTGCGACACGTCAGGTTCGTAGCTGGGGTTGCGACCGGTCTCTGCAGATCGCTCAGGGTCAGGTCAGTGAGTCCCCGGGTCGCAGGGGAGACCGCGCAGGAAGGACGAAAATCTTGGCACGAGAGAACGCGTTAATCCTCCTCGCAGGGAGATTAAGGTCGCTCATTCCTCCACACGCAGCCCAGGGAGGAGACAAGACGACACGAGTGAAGTACCAAGACAAAAGAGGGAGAGACAGGGAGTAAGACAAGAAAGAAGGGCGCTAAGACAAAGAAGACGTGCGAGGGGGAGAGGAAAGTCTTAAGACAAAGGAGACAGCGAGACAAGGCAGGGGCGCCAAGTCAAGGAGAATGGAAAGTAAAACAAGACAAGGAAGAGAGAATGAAAGAGGGAGGAAGCACAGAGACAGAGAAGTATATAACAAAACGAGAAGACTCTAACACAAGAAGTATGTACAAAAAGCAAAAAGTTATAAGAAGGCGTTAGAGCAAAGGACGTACAAACTTAAACAAGAGCGTAAAGAGACAAGAGCACACGGAAGAAGATCTAATGCATGCCAGGACTTGACACACACAACCGAGGAGGAAGTAGGAGGCGTCAGTAGGATGAGGAAAGAGGAAGGAAAAAAGTACACTACCCAGATTTGCTAGAGGAGGAGAGAGGAACTTGTGAAGGTGGCCAGAAGTTTACCGAAGGATGGCGGGTCTTGTGAAGACTTCGGGATGATACGGAAGCAGGGGGACCCATGTGGGAAGGGGGTGAGGGAGGGGAAGAGAGAGAGATAGAGAGATGCTGAGGTTTGACTTCCAGCCGGACGAGTGGCCAGTGGGGAGCCCCTAACCACCACGTCTCTTGGTTCGTTCTTCGCTTCCATGTCGGCGAAATTAACCTGAGAACGAAGAATGTAAAAACATTATTTTTTTATTACGATAACTTTCGTACACACGATGAATAATGTATCGTTCCTGATAGGGTCGATCTATTTCGGAATGATCAATACGATTCGTGTTGTCTCAGTAAGGTTGGTAAGCGTTAATATGAGATAGATTTCCTAACAATCATGATAACTCAAAATTCTAAAGATATTTTCATCGACATATGAAATCATTATGACATTTATCATGGCAAATGACAGGAAGTGTGACTAACAATCGATATATTAAATTATTATGAAAGCAGGGCCACCAGTCTAAAGCCACTTCTCAAAATACATCATGTGAAATGTCACATTGTTTCCAAAAAGTGTTAAGATACTTTTTTTGCTGTGTGTACGTACCTCCAAAAGAGTACCAATTTCAGGTTAAAAGTCTAAGAGCGGATTTACTTGTAAGAACACTCGTCTTACATTATGGAGTTCCTACACTACACTGATACAGAGTGTAAAAAATCAATAACTTCCGTGTACAGGTCTCCATCCTCATTCCTGATGAGGGTACGTTAGATTATGAGGGTCAGAGATTAAGTTAACTTCAACAATGAGAGGGTCAGCGTTCCCTACCCGCTAGACTTTGTAAACAATAACTTCAGGACAGATTAGATTAGTAGGTTTTCGCTTGAATTACATTTCGGTATACCATCCCAGCCTGGGTGCAATCGAGCTGAGCAGGTCAAAGGTCAGGTCAGGGAGTCAGTTCCTCAGACCTGACTCCGCGTCTCTGCTCAGTATGGTCTAGATGAATGATGAACTGAAGGGGTTAAGGGACACGTACAGAGACAAGTAGTGAGGAGAGATTAGGGTCAGATTTCTGTGAGACGCGGGGATATATATGTATATATATATGCAGTACGATAGCTATATGTAGTAGACAGTCGACGTATCATAAGCTAGATCCATAAAAGACAGGTAAAGAAATATATGAGAATATATGAAATACAAGCGGCCTCAGATGTCCTCAGTGTTACTCTGACATGTAGAGATGAACCTCCTCAGCTCACGTGGAATAAAAGACATGAGGTCGAGGAGGAGGAGGAGGAGGAGGAGGAGGAGGCATGACTGTGCATTCAGATAACTTTTCTTCTCGAGTGCCACTCGAGTTAGGAGGAGAAGAGACCCCGGTATGATGATCTTGTTAAAGGTAACTCACGCGTCCAAGTAGTCGTACAGAACTGCATGTTTTACCTCTTCATGTTACAGCAGGAACGCATTTTGATGGCAGGTACTCAAGTGTTCTTGGTCAGCTTTTTTTTTGGGGGGGGAGAGGAGGAGAACGGGACGAAGGAGTTGGTGGGAAAATGATGGATAAATGAGGTGGCTAGTGAGAGAGAGAGAGAGAGAGAGAGAGAGAGAGAGAGAGAGAGAGGGGCAGGGAGGGAGAGTTGCATTCCTATTCACTTCATTGATTATGTAACTTAAGAGACGGTCTCTCTCTCTCTCTCTCTCTCTCTCTCTCTCTCTCTCTCTCTCTCTCTCTCTCTCTCTCTCTCTCTCTCTCTCTCTCTCTCTCTTCGTGCAAAGGCCTGGTCGCTCGTCTCAGTGACCCTGGTTCGAGGCCACTCCTCCCTGTGTTATCACCGGCCTCTCGGCCTAAGGGCCTCGTAAACCGTCCTCGTGACGTGGGGGGGGGGGAGGTGCCCCTCTCTCGGGGTCAGTAGCCCCCCCCCAACACACCCCCACACCATCGACCCAAACTTCCTGTGTTGGTGTGAAGCTTGTCGTCTCCATCTCTTGTCCTCACTGACCCACACTGTGTTCTCCATCACTGCATAGAGCATTCAGTAACCAAGGCTGTATTCTACAATACTGTATGCAATTCACAGACCCAGACATCCTACAACAATGTGTGTAATAATGATCAGAAATGTATCCTACACCTAGCGCAACATTCACAGGTCTGACCTGCATGTAATATTCACACACACCTGTATTCTACAACACTGTATGTTACTATATTGAAAGATATGGGATGTATTCTGCATTATTAGAATGCGATATTCACACACCTGAGGTGTATTTTACACCACTGGATATAATATTCAGTGACAGGCTGTATTCTACATCATTGTATATAATATTCACAGATCTAAGGGGTGTATTCTGTACTCATTCGTTAGGGCCCCATGTTTCAACACCCTCAGGGAGAGTGCTTAGAGCCCCACGTTTCAGCGTCCCTCAGGGAGAGTGTTTAGGGCCCCAAGTTTCAGCGTCCTCAGGGAGAGTGTTTAGGGCCCCAAGTTTCAGCGTCCTCAGGGAGAGTGTTTAGGGCCCCAAGTTTCAGCGTCCTCAGGGAGAGTGTTTAGGGCCCCACGTTTCAGCGTCCTCAGGGAGAGTGTTTAGGGCCCCTACTCCTCACACTGAAACATAAGCCAGAGTTGGAAAATCGATGGTACAGGAAATCTGGAGTCTTCCCCTCACCAAGGCTCTTTTTTTTTTTTACCCCTGTGAAGAATACTGTAATTCCAGTCGAATCATTCTTCATTTTCCTGTGGAAAATAAGTGACGTTTTCTGCAGCAACAGCAGCAGCAGCAGCAGCCTCGTCCCGCCTCTGTCGTTTTTACATGGCTCTTCCTCGAATATTTCGCGTTCCTTGACCCCATCCTGCTTGGTGGGCACTCTCCCTCCTGAAGCGAATGGTAACAGGGGACCTATTACCGTCTCCTCGGCTTCTGTCTCGCCCAGCGTCCAGCAGGTGAGGACGGGGCGTTGAGGGAGAGAAGGAGGAGGAAGAGGTAGGAGGAGACAGGTAGCTGCCTACTTACTTACTCATTATATCTTTCGTCGTAAATGTTTCCTTTGATCCGACGCGGTCCTGTCCCCGCTCACATACCTGGATTCCATTGAGAGAGAGAGAGAGAGAGAGAGAGAGAGAGAGAGAGAGAGAGAGAGAGAGAGAGAGAGAGAGAGAGGAGAGGGAGAGAGACGAATAGCAGTCAAAGGGAAAAGGAAGGTAATGAATGGACAGAAGATATACGATTTGTATATATATATATATATATATATATATATATATATATATATATATATATATATATATATATATATGTGTGTGTGTGTGTGTGTGTGTGTGTCAGTTGTTGGATCGTCTAATCATTACAAATATTCAAAGTTAAGACGAAAGTTACATATGTACATACCAGTCACCTCACACTGGGTGAGACCAAGTAATGACATCAGGTATTGGGTTTGGTCCAGACACACGTCCCCTGTATAACTAAAGCCATATCTTCCTTATTTTGATGTTGGGTTCTCCTCCGCTAGATGCGTCCAGGTCTTCGCCAAGTTCCCTGGCGGGAGGGCAAAGATGAGGTCTTCAGAAGCCGTGAAAATGTCGCAAGTGAAGATAATCTTCGTGATTCCTCGAGGCTACGTATGAGCTTCCTTGGGAGAGATACCATTTTCGTATGAATTTATATGAAAGACATAAACCCGCCTTTCCTTCCCCTCCCTCGAGACTTCATCTCAGACTCATACATGTGCAAATTCCACGTTAAAAGCTCTATCATAGAGTGCTAGATTGTTAGAGATCTTGTTATTCCCACGAAGCAGTGAGGGGGAAAGGGGAGGAGTGGGTGGAATGTTTTATACTCTGGGGTATTCGCTATGAGGGAGATAACCATTTCAGACACATCTTCCAAGCGAGATGAGACACTCAGAGTTGCTCCAGGCAAATTATATATATATATATATATATATATATATATATATATGTTTGCCAAATGGCGTCCTAGCTTTGTCTCTTCTATGTATATCAACTGACTTATATTTCTCTCTTGTGTCTCCCCTGATGATGTGATTATTACACAAAAGTGCACTTGGGAACTTATCGTTTGTCATTTTCCCTGTGGACTCATAGGAATATATAAATATATATATATATATATATATATATTTTATTTTCTTTATTATACTTTGTCGCTGTCTCCCGCGTTTGCGAGGTAGCGCAAGGAAACAGACGAAAGAAATGGCCCAACCCCCCCCCCCCATACACATGTATATACATACGTCCACACACGCAAAATATACATACCTACACAGCTTCCATGGTTTACCCCAGACGCTTCACATGCCTTGATTCAATCCACTGACAGCACGTCAACCCCGGTATACCACATCGCTCCAATTCACTCTATTCCTTGCCCTCCTTTCACCCTCCTGCATGTTCAGGCCCCGATCACACAAAATCTTTTTCACTCCATCTTTCCACCTCCAATTTGGTCTCCCTCTTCTCCTTGTTCCCTCCACCTCCGACACATATATCCTCTTGGTCAATCTTTCCTCACTCATCCTCTCCATGTGCCCAAACCACTTCAAAACACCCTCTTCTGCTCTCTCAACCACGCTCTTTTTATTTCCACACATCTCTCTTACCCTTACGTTACTCACTCGATCAAACCACCTCACACCACACATTGTCCTCAAACATCTCATTTCCAGCACATCCATCCTCCTGCGCACAACTCTATCCATAGCCCACGCCTCGCAACCATACAACATTGTTGGAACCACTATTCCTTCAAACATACCCATTTTTGCTTTCCGAGATAATGTTCTCGACTTCCACACATTCTTCAAGGCCCCCAGGATTTTCGCCCCCTCCCCCACCCTATGATCCACTTCCGCTTCCATGGTTCCATCCGCTGCCAGATCCACTCCCAGATATCTAAAACACTTCACTTCCTCCAGTTTTTCTCCATTCAAACTCACCTCCCAATTGACTTGACCCTCAACCCTACTGTACCTAATAACCTTGCTCTTATTCACATTTACTCTTAGCTTTCTTCTTCCACACTTTACCAAACTCAGTCACCAGCTTCTGCAGTTTCTCGCATGAATCAGCCACCAGCGCTGTATCATCAGCGAACAACAACTGACTCACTTCCCAAGCTCTCTCATCACCAACAGACTTCATACTTGCCCCTCTTTCCAAAACTCTTGCATTTACCTCCCTAACAACCCCATCCATAAACAAATTAAACAACCATGGAGACATCACACACCCCTGCCGCAAACCTACATTCACTGAGAACCAATCACTTTCCTCTCTTCCTACACGTACACATGCCTTACATCCTCGATAAAAACTTTTCACTGCTTCTAACAACTTTCCTCCCACACCATATATTCTTAATACCTTCCACAGAGCATCTCTATCAACTCTATGATATGCCTTCTCCAGATCCATAAATGCTACATACAAATCCATTTGCTTTTCTAAGTATTTCTCACATACATTCTTCAAAGCAAACACCTGATCCACACATCCTCTACCACTTCTGAAACCACACTGCTCTTCCCCAATCTGATGCTCTGTACATGCCTTCACCCTCTCAATCAATACCCTCCCATATAATTTACCAGGAATACTCAACAAACTTATACCTCTGTAATTTGAGCACTCACTCTTATCCCCTTTGCCTTTGTACAATGGCACTATGCACGCATTCCGCCAATCCTCAGGCACCTCACCATGAGTCATACATACATTAAATAACCTTACCAACCAGTCAACAATACAGTCACCCCCTTTATTAATAAATTCCACTGCAATACCATCCAAACCCGCTGCCTTGCCGGCTTTCATCTTCCGCAAAGCTTTCACTACCTCTTCTCTGTTTACCAAATCATTTTCCCTAACCCTCTCACTTTGCACACCACCTCGACCAAAACACCCTATATCTGCCACTCTATCATCAAACACATTCAACAAACCTTCAAAATACTCACTCCATCTCCTTCTCACATCACCACTACTTGTTATCACCTCCCCACTTGCGCCCTTCACCGAAGTTCCCATTTGCTCCCTTGTCTTATATATATATATATATATATATATATATATATATATATATATATATGCACTGAAACTTGAGTTGCCTCTACATCAAGATGGCCATCAAAATCTGAAGATGTCAAATGATTCCTAACAAGCATTGTGTTGTCTTCTCTTACCTGTGCATACCTGAGGAATGTCTGCATCAGACAGTAATAGTATTCTAATTTTCTATGTCATCCTGTATATCTCTACCTCCCCACCACCAGTTTTCTATAAAAGGTGTCCTGGTGCTACATAGGATTCCTTTTCAGAGACTCCTACAGCTCGAGGCTGCGCTGTTTTCAGTAGCAAGGAAATGTGAACTCCTTACAGACTAATGTTTTGATGTCTTTCTATCTACTGCACCACCACACAAGTATCAAGACTCACCACACCACCACGCAAGTATCAAGACTCACCACACCACCACACAAGTATCAGGACTCACCACACCACCACACAAGTATCAGGACTCACCACACCACCACACAAGTATCAGGACTCACCACACCCACCACCACCGCCACCACACAAGACATACACCTCCTCCGGAACTTCAAATTGCAGGAGAGTGTGGCTGAACTCTGGCCAAGTTGGGTATTTTCTTGGAGCAGACGCTGGCCCGCCTGGACCAGGCAGGCAGCGAAAACTCTGGTAGTTTTGGGGATAAGAAAATAACATTACGAGAGACGAGGCCACAAAATACGACTTATCAAAGTTATTGAAATTAATTCGGTTTAATGAAGCTCAAGGAGATATTGCCCTACAGATGTATGTAAAATTGTATTGTATATATGTAAGTAATTATGTTTGGCTGATGTCTAAGTGTGGATATGCATTATCTATTTACATCATATGGTTGTTAGCAACGTGTGCGTGTGTGTGTGTGTGTGTGTGTGTGTGTGAGTGTGTGTGTGTGTGTTGTACACATAAGAGTAAAAACCTGGTACATATACACAAAGTTAAGATACGAGGCAACACGAGTGTAAATCTCTCTCCCAGTAACACACAAATATTAATCACACACACACACACACACACACACACACACACACACACACACACAAAGGTGGTGATATTAGCCACATATGTCAAGTATAACAGCTGCAAATTTGCCGACAACGGCCACAAAAACTGTGGCATTTTTGAGCAGGTCGAGAAATTGTACAGCTGAGTGGTGGTGATGGGGGCTGGGGGGGTGGAGACACTGGTGCCTTTTGGTGTTTGTGTTTGTGTTGTGTTTGTCCTTAGTGTACCTGATGTTTCTGTTGTATACACCCAGTGTTTCTGCTTCAGAGTACACCCAGTGTTTCTACTGCTTATAACCAGTGTTTCTGCTTAGTATACCTAGTGTTTCTGCTCGGTATACCAGGTGTTTCTGCTTATTATACTCGGTCCATCTGTTTAGTATACCCTGTAATCATTCTCCAGTTCAACATCAGTCAGGTAAACTCAGTGTATATGCTTCACCGTACGTCGAGAGATTGCTATACCATAACGGTCTATCCTCGTGTGGCGGATTTCAGCATAGAAACTATGGGAAGCAGAGGGCAGGCACGCGCCACACGACCAAACCTATGGCGACAGGGAAACGTCGAAACAACTCACGAAAATAGTATTGTAGATCTATACTTTATACACGTCCACACCAATAGTGAAAACGATATAGTATGAATGTATAGAATTCTGTTTCTATACACACACTATTACAGTTAGGTGTACATACAAAACAGCTGCAAAAAGTTGCTGTTATCGCCCTTGTGAACTGGTGATTAATGGCAATGATCGTTTGCTGGTTGCACAGGCCGCAGTTTTGAGCCTTAGGGAACGAGTGATATATGGCGATAATTGTTTGGTGTTATATACTGAGACAATCAGAAGCCACACGTTAGTCTGGGTTAGTGACACGTCGTCAGGGATCGTTTGCTTTTGTTTACTATGTAAGTATGGATACCAACCTATCGTCCATATGGAGCTGGGATGTGTACATAGAATGTAAGGAATGTAAGTATTTCAAGTTTCAAACAAACACGCACACACACACACACACACACACACACACATACTTGTGTGTGTGTGTGTGTGTGTGTGTGTGTGTGTGTTTATATTTTCATAAAGATATCTACATTATGAACAGAGAAGCTTAAGCTTAGGCCTCGCATCAAATTCTTATTCAGGCAAACACTCCGTCTTCAGAAATCTTAAGCTTTATACGATCAGAAAAGCTTAAAATGATACATTTCTCGAGACAGATTATCCGGACTCCATTACATATAAGTTTTAGCATGTTGTTACCCTCGCCAAGAGCATCGACTTATTTGAAACACATTTGTTTGTGATCAGTTGTCGCAGTCTGTTAAGTGACGCCAAAATGCTTTCTTATTACTGGCATCAGGAAATACAAGGCATGTCTGAGGCTGCTTCCCTCCTGTGTGTGTGTGTGTGTGTGTGTGTGTAGTGGTGAAGTGTGGTGGACAGTAATTGCTCCCAGATGTCAGAGGGACCATTATGCCAATATCTCTTCATATATGGACGCCGGAACTTTTTTTACCAGACGCGTCTGAAGATGGGCTTTGAGTGGGTCTAGGTTTGTGGCGCTCACTGGTGTGGTAAGGCGTTATCGCGTCTGCGAAGATATCTTTTTTTGCTTATAGTATCAGTCACTCGTGTGGTAACGCGCGACGTAAGGCTCCGCTGTTAAAGATGTGTAGATAAAGTGTGAAATGTAGCAGAGAATCAGGGTCCTTCTCACGGGGATTAGGTATAATTTGTCTTCTTTATCTTACTCTATCTTTATCGTTATCTTGCCTATGGTGTGGCGGCTGGAGCAGTGTCCAGTGGAGACTTGTTGAGCTTGGAGAAGGTGGGCCGACCTACAGCCAACCCACGACCGTCCGCCCCCACGATTTTTTCCTATTCTTTGCGTCAAAACGAAATGGCATTTACATGTTGGCCAGTTATCTCCAGTGGCTAGGTCGGAGGAGACCACCAGGCGAGGGAGATAAGGGGAGAGAGAGAGAGGGAGAGACACCAGGGGCTCTAGTGGGGAGGACAGAGACTGGGTGATGATAGAGGGGTTTAGATAAGGCAAGGGAGACGGTAAGGGATGGGACTTAGGGATCTATAATGGGACTGTTCGAGGGACGACTGCAGCGGCCAGATAGAGGTGTCCAGAGCCTTCGGAGGAAAGCAACGAGGATGAAAGGATGAGAATGTGAAGAGGAGGAAGACGAAGGGTGATGATGGAGGCTGTGGTGAGGAGGAGGAGGAGGAGGAGGAGGAGTGAGTCTGGTCGTTGGAGAGGACCTAGTGGAGATGACTGGAGTGGAGGAGAGGGAGGAAGAATGCCAGGTGTGGAGGGAGTGAGGGAAGGGAGGGAGGGAGGGAGGGAGTAGTTTCATCTCACTAGTGATGGAGGAGGCGGGAGTCCCGGGAACAGCGGCACCTTCCTGGACGTCGTCAGGGGCGTCACCACCAACAGACAGGTCGCGCCCCGCGCGTCGACGTCGGGCAGTTAATATGGCGGTGTTGGTGGCTGCCGAGGCTGAGCTGTCAACTTGTCTGAGACGCTCACATCTCCCGTCTCGTCCTGGGGAGGCCCACGGCTCCGGCCCTGCCCTGGGGAGGCCCACGACTCCAGCCCTGCCCTGGGGAGGACCACAGCTCCGGCCCTGCCCTAGGCAGGCCCACGGCTCCGGCCCTGCCCTGGGGAGGCCCACAGCTCCGGCCCTGCCCTGGGGAGGCCCATAGCTCCGGCCCTGCCCTGGGGAGGCCCACAGCTCCGGCCCTGCCCTGGGGAGGCCCACGGCTCCGGCCCTACCCTGGGGAGGCCCACAGCTCCGGCTCTGCCCTGGGGAGGCCCATAGCTCGTGCTCTGCCCTAGGCAGACCCAACCACAGCTCCACCTCACATAACCCGTCCTGGAGAGATCCACAATTCCGGGTGACACATGAGCCTCCTCAGGGAGACCCATAACTCCGGGTGACACATGACCTGGCTCCTGCCCGCCCCGGGGGGAAGCTCACGGATCCAGCAGACACATGCTCGCCCCAGGGACGTAAACAATACCCGCCTCCTAATGGCATCTTTTGGCTTCGTCTGACTCATCGATTTTACTTCAACATTTTTTCCCTCGCTTTTTTTACACTTCCCTTCCCTCTATGATCATGTTTACAAACATCAGATGTGTCTACTGAATCGTTAATTCTTTTTTTTGTGTGTGTATAAGAAAGAAAACTGTCGTGCTAATGGTATAAGACTACGACACGAGTTGTGTATATGTCATCTTAATTTTGGTCGCTGGAAAGTTTCACGGAGTTTGTTGTTCCTGTGGGCGTCGTGCGCTGCCAAGTTGTCGCAGGGCGGCATATCCTATATCCGGACCGCCCTTGTTGTGGGTCGAGTTCCCTTCCTCAAGTCGTCCTAATATATTCCCTGAGACTTGGAACATTAGGACGAGGCGACGATATATATTCCTCAGCGAGACGTATTGTTCTGGAATATATATATATATATATATATATATATATATATATATATATATATATATATATATATATATATATATATATATATATATATATTTTTTTTTTTTTTCTTTTTATACTTTGTCGCTGTCTCCCGCGTTTGCGAGGTAGCGCAAGGAAACAGACGAAAGAAATGGCCCAACCCCCCCCCCCATACACATGTATATACATACGTCCACACACGCAAATATACATACCTACACAGCTTTCCATGGTTTACCCCAGACGCTTCACATGCCTTGATTCAATCCACTGACAGCACGTCAACCCCGGTATACCACATCGCTCCAATTCACTCTATTCCTTGCCCTCCTTTCACCCTCCTGCATGTTCAGGCCCCGATCACACAAAATCTTTTTCACTCCATCTTTCCACCTACAATTTGGTCTCCCTCTTCTCCTTGTTCCTCAACCACGCTCTTTTTATTTCCACACATCTCTCTTACCCTTACGTTACTCACTCGATCAAACCACCTCACACCACACATTGTCCTCAAACATCTCATTTCCAGCACATCCATCCTCCTGCGCACAACTCTATCCATAGCCCACGCCTCGCAACCATACAACATTGTTGGAACCACTATTCCTTCAAACATACCCATTTTTGCTTTCCGAGATAATGTTCTCGACTTCCACACATTCTTCAAGGCCCCCAGGATTTTCGCCCCCTCCCCCACCCTATGATCCACTTCCGCGTCCATGGTTCCATCCGCTGCCAGATCCACTCCCAGATATCTAAAACACTTCACTTCCTCCAGTTTTTCTCCATTCAAACTCACCTCCCAATTAACTTGACCCTCAACCCTACTGTACCTAATAACCTTGCTCTTATTCACATTTACTCTTAACTTTCTTCTTCCACACACTTTTCCAAACTCAGTTTATATATATATATATAAATATATATATATATATATATATATATATATATATATATATATATATATATATATATATATATATATATATATATATATATATATATATATATATATTTCTCATCCAAGGTCTCTAAATCAGTCAGACCCGATGGTTGGAGACGCAAGTTTGACGTGCCATACGTGAACACTAGATGGTAAAACATTGTTTAGCGAGGCTGATTGATGTGTTTAGAGGAATCTGTCTCTTTATACGTCAGCGGAGATGGATGAGTCTGCACTACACACAGATATAGATGTTTATGTGATCTCGCAGAAGGGGGCGTTTGTGTAAGAGAAATATCAACTAAATACGTTTCTCTTGCGGTTTCTGACAGGGTTTTCTACCTTAACTTTGGTTTCAGATAATCTACACAATGTATGTAGTGAAATGTATCGTTCTCAACGGCGTCAGACGTTTTCTATAAAGAATATTAGATGAAGAAAACGAGTCTGGCATAACGGTAGGCCAGCGGGACAAAGACAAACACAACTTTAATTGTCCGTGTTGATGAAAGTCCTGCTCTCTCTCTCTCTCTCTCTCTCTCTCTCTCTCTCTCTCTCTCTCTCTCTCTCTCTCTCTCTCTGGAAACATCTACTGGGGAATGGCAGAAATAAAGAATATGATTTAAAATGTATATGATATAGAGAAGAATATATGTGTTGAGGTTGTAGTCACACAACACTCATGAACCCATCACCTCGCCACAACTTTGCCAATCTCTCCTCACCGCCTCACACCTCAGAGAACCTCTTTGAGCTGTTCATCTGGTATCCTCATATTCACCTTGACTCACAAAGTCTCTCTCTCTCTCTCTCTCTCTCTCTCTCTCTCTCTCTCTCTCTCTCTCTCTCTCTCTCTCTCTCTCTCTCTCTCTCTCTCTACCTCGAGAGACTTTGCAAACTAGAGACGCAGGGCACGTCTTGTCCTTGAGATTCTGGGAATAGAATCAGTTCTTTTGAAATTCTATCTGTGCTGTTTACATCAGGGTAATATGATATACAACCTCCCGCACCACGTTTTCTATTTTGGAGTTTTCGGCCTGACTCTATTATTAGCTCATTTGGATTTATTTTAGTTGGTTATGAGTTGTGTACATATTCGTGTGTTGTGGAATTATGTTTTTGCGTATGTTTTGAATGAAATGAATGCCAGAATTTGTAGAGTACAGAGTGTTAGAGAGCTTCATTCAATATGAAGTAATTTAGTATTTTGAAAATCATATATATATATATATATATATATATATATATATATATATATATATATATATATATATATATGTATATGTATATACATAACCTGCCATTAAGGTTTACTTAAATGATAAAGGAATACACTGTCTATAACGTTCTTACAATCTTAGATTTAAGAAATATACCTTTCCTTACCCGTCAAGCACGAAGGTGTGACCCTTGAACACGACGGTGGATTTGTTTATCTGTTTATTTACTATAATTACTTGTCTTTCGGTTCCTCTAAGGCGATGATGTTTATTTGCTGTGTTTGCTGGAATTCATTTGTTTCAATCTTATTTCTATGTCTTGTTATGTCCTTTACCTGCTTGCCTCAGAGTGTTGTTCTTGTTGAATCACATTAATAAATTCCTTAACAGCTTCAGTAAGGAAAGACAACTGTCACATTTGACGGTAAGACGAGACGAGGGAAGGAACTCCCCGCCCCCCCAGCAGACAGTCCAATGGGAATGTGTTCTGGAGGAGGACAACGAAGAGATTTTTCTCCCACCATGTTTATCCAATACCAGGTCCCCACTCTTGTTTGTTTGTTGATTTTCCCAGGAGTAGCAGAGGTGCGGGCACAGATGGGTGGTGGAGGGTGAGGGAGGAGAGGGTAGAGGACAGTATAGGGATAGAGGAAGGGAGGGAGGCAAGAGGGAGGGATGGAGGGAGAAGGGTCATGGGTAAGGTTAGGGGAAGTGGGGAGGAGAGTGAGGGGGAAGAGGGAGAGGTAGTGAGGAGATGAGGAGCGGGGAGTAAGGTTAGGGGAAGTGGGGAGGAGAGTGAGGGGGAAGAGGGAGAGGTAGTGGGGAGATGAGGAGCGGGGAGTAAGTATCACAGACGTGGGTGATAATTATGGGTCTCAAGGAGGAGGTGCACATGGTAGGTCATACACTGGTTGGAACAGCTGGTTAAGACGACACCTGTGAATGGTTGGTCGATAGACAGCTGTGAATGGTTGGTCGATAGACAGCTGTGAATGGTAGGTCGATAGACAGATGAGAATAGTTGGTCGATAGACAGATGTGAATGGTTTGTCGATAGATAGATGTCAGCAGCAGTTGAAGGAACAACCTTGGATAACATGTCAGTAGACCGACGTAATCAGTATCCCCAGGCGAGCTATACACAAACACGAGGCCTCCGTGGTACAGTGGTCAGAATTATTCAGCATGAGTCAGTCTGGGATCGAATCCCAGGCGGGACAGTCGGCCCACAGCCATCTCCCAACGTCACATTTTCATGTCCTTTAATCTACACTTCAATGCTTTTGTAGAATAAACCAAGAACTCCCGTCTTACCCGAGTTGCTAGGCAATTAGAATAATTGACTCATTAATCACGAACGTAAAGATAGAACTAATTATCTTCTAAATTGGCCCCTCGTGTGTGTGTGTGTGTGTGTGTGTCTGTTTGGAAAGACTGCAAAGCCTAGAACGATGGTGTTATACAAGAATATTAGAGTAGGAGATTTTCCACATACAGGTAACCACTTCCTGTGAAAGTTAAACACATGAAGTGTTCAGCCAGTACCAGACTGAAGTATTTCTCAAGTACATCTGTAATATGGGACGTAGAGAGCATTTCTGAGGAAGGCAGGACAGTCTTGTGTGCTCCACACACACACACACACACACACACACACACTTCCTCCATCTCATTAGTTCCCTTCTCATTAACTGGGACCTCAAGCTGAGAACCCTTGGTGTTCTGGTCCGACGTGCTTTACCTGAGTCGAGCCGTTCTGTAGAAAGGTGACTAATGAACTCTAAATACCTCTCCGGTGTTTAGCTGTTCCGAGAATATGTGTGTGTGTGTGTGTGTGTGTGTGTGTGTGTGTGTGTGTGTCTTGATGTACTGATGAGAGCCTACAAGGCTCCCTTACATCACCCTGGGCTCTGCTTACCGTAAGATGTATAGATCTGTCAAGTCTTATGAAAGATTTCTGAGAGATACGTATGTATGCTGAGTGATACACAGGCCACTGTTCACACTGCTGTATATCACTGAAACGACTGGCCTTGTCGTCACTGCCATACCCTCTTACACAGTGAGGAGTAATGGCTTAGCTTTAGGTTGTCGGCTTCTTGTAAGCTAACGAAATGCAAGCAGCGCCGGAGGAGCCTGCGAGGCTTATAAGAAAATTTATGAAACTGTGAAGCGAGGAGAAATATATTAGTTAAGTTACCCGGAGAACGTGAGCCCCGCGGGGCGAGGTGGCGGGAAGAAGGGCCGTGAAAACAAGTTAAAAGATTCGCAGATGTGGATGTTGGAGGCGAAGAGGGAGGTAGGGAGGCAGGGAGAGAGAGAGAGAGAGAGAGAGAGAGAGAGAGAGAGAGAGAGAGAGAGAGAGAGAGAGAGAGCCAGGGGGTGGGGGGGTCATGAGACACCTATATAAATAGGACCATAAACCAGGTGGTGAGTGTTGGTCTCCAGCCACGACCAGCAGTCGTCAGCCCCCTCTCTCCCTCTTCCTCCTCCTCCTCCTCCTCCTGTACTGCTACTTGAGGGAGGAAGACCCCTTCCTCCTCTCCCTCCTCCTCCTCCTCCTCCTCCTGTATTGCCACTTAAGGGAGCTTACGCCCCGCCGCTTCTCCCTTCACCTCCTGAGATGCCGCATGAGGAAGGATGAGGAGGAGGAGGAGGAGGTTGTGAGGAGTGAATCAGGAGGACTTCAAGGACGACTTAAGGAGAGCAAGACAAGGTCATTCACTCGAGGCAATGTACCGCTCGAGGGGGACCTGTTGGCCCAACTTCTTTAGTGACAGGTACTTTGGACTGCCATTTGTAGGTACCGAATTATTTGATATATATATATATATATATATATATATATATATATATATATATATATATATATATATATATATATATATATATATATATATATATACATTTATATATTCTGCGAGATTGTCAGGTTATTATGGTGATATTCTGTGTATACCCACACTGAAGCCATCTAGGATGTGTTGTATAGGGTTTGTGTGTAGTGCTAGTGGTGAAGTTTGGTCTAAAACCATGCTTCTGTGGATGATCCACTCTGTTGTGGATCAGACTATCGAGATGTGTGGATAGCGGTGATGTGGAGCGAAAGGAGGAAGGTGGAGTGGTGGGGTGGAGAGTTTTAGGGTCGGTGTTACGCTGACAAGTTTCTGGATGTGTGGGATTTTATTGTGTAAACAAAAGTCGCTAAAGATGTCTGTGTAGGTATTTAGGTTGCAATTGAGCCGAAGTGTTTTATGTGGAAAGCTTGACATGTTGTCAGGTCATACGGCAGGAGGGGTAGGTGGGTCCTTTAAAGTTTTCACTGAACTGTGAGTGTCACTGAGGATGAAGGGTGGGTGACCCCTTGCGTCAAGGTGGATTTCCTGTAGGTTTTACATCACTGATCCGCTCAGGAATTTTGTTGGTTTGTGGCTGAATTCCTATCAGTGTTTCACGAGTACGTTTTGTGTGGTTTATGAGAGAAAGAGAATCGTAAGGTTGGGTTAGAAGTGTTTCATGTGTTGGGGCCGGAGTGGTGTGTGTGTGTGTGTGTGTGTGTGTGTGTGTGTGTGTGTGTGTGTGTGCGTGTATGTGTCTGTGTGATATTGAAACTGTTGATATTCATCGCCAGCAAACTGTACAGCGACCCGCTATAGCAGGAAGTGTTTGTACTTTGACGATGACAAGAGAATTTACTGATACAAATTGGATCATTAGGCGGGACACAGAGGCTGGAGAGCGGCTGGTGTGCTGCATCGACCAGGATAAAGCGAAAGATAGATACAAACATGTGTGTGGGTATATAGAGACATGTATAACTTACATATACACATGTATTCATATGTATATATGCCATCATCTATCTTACTTTGATCTAAAGTATGAATGTGCAGAGGTAGCTTATGGTAGTCTCTCACGCTAACACGTCATTCAATCTAGTTATCATTCTCTTGTTACAAGAAGAGTCTAGTGATGGTTCGTGTAGCATCTGTTGCCTTTGAGAGCTGGGAGGGCAGTGTGGCTCTCAGTCGTTAATTGTTTAAGTCACACGATTGATTATTGACGGGAGGCCAGAGCCCCTGCCCAACATAAACCAGCAGCGCTTGCTACACTCGCTTCAAAAACGCAGGTATCCTTCCTCCCCTTGTTACCAGGACAACAGGATCAAGTTTTTCTGCAACATTAGGAATAGATATAGATATACGTAGAGCGTTTGGGAGAGACAGAGGATAGCCCGCCTCTATGTAGAGCTTTGGGAGACACACAAGATGGGTCGTGCGCCCTGACTTAGAGCGCTGGAAGAGAGACAAGATGAGTCTTCACTTTACGTAGAGCCTTGGAAAAGAATTCAAAGGGATAAATACTCCCCACGATATTCCAGTGGCTCTACGTCCTCCCCACGATATTCCAGCGGCTCTACGTCCTCCTCTCAGTGTTCCAGTGGCTCTACGTCCTCCCCTCAGTGTTCCAGTGGCTCTACGTCCTCCCCGCAGTGTTCCAGTGGCTCTACATACTCCCCTTGATATTCCAGTGGCTCTACGTCCTCCACTCGATGTTCCAGTGGCTCTTATTACTCCCCTCAGTGTTCCAATGGCTCTACGTCCTCCCCTCGATGTTCCAATGGCTCTACGTCCTCCACTCGATGTTCCAGTGTCTCTACGTCCTCCACTCGATGTTCCAGTGGCTCTACGTCCTCCACTCGATGTTCCAGTGACTCTGCGTCCTCCCCTCAGTGTTCCAGTGGCTCTACGTCCTCCCCTCGATATTCCAGTGGCTCTACGTCCTCCCCTCGATGTTCCAGTGGCTCTACGTCCTCCACTCGATGTTCCAGTGGCTCTACGTCCTCCCCTCAGTGTTCCAGTGGCTCTACGTCCTCCCCTCGATATTCCAGTGGCTGTACGTCCTCCCCTCAGTGTTCCAGTGGCTCTACGTCCTCCCCTCGATATTCCAGTGGCTCTACGTCCTCCCCTCGATGTTCTAAGGCCACACATCCTCCCCGGTTGGTCTATGACCCACTACGTAATGTCCTGCAGCACTCGACCCCCTCCATGACACACATTGCGACTCTCTCAGTTTCATTCTGAAGGAAATAAGTAGAGGAGGAATACGTAGAAGAGGCAATCTGCCTCCAGACAGAGACTTGAAGTTGAAGCCATATAATCTGACTTGATATTTATCAATTTGTTCATCTATGATTAACCAGGGACTCATTTTTATGAGAGAGGGTCCTAGTGTCACCCAGTATCTTTCTAAAGGCTTCCTGTAGCCAGAGGCTGAACTACTTCCAGCAGCAGGGAAATGTGGACTCCTTTAGAGTGAGTTCTTTGGCGATGTTGTGTTCACAGTGACTTTTTACTCTCCGTATAATCTCGAGCAGGTGGAGCCCGGTAACACTCCAGAAAACTAAATCGTAAAAAGAAAACGTATTCTACACACACACACACACACACACACACACACACACACACACACACACACACACAGTAAGCAGAGAGAAGAATGGACACTTGAGTCGAAATAACGTTATGTTTTCCTGAATATTGTGGTGCTGGAATAAAGTCTGATATGCTGGAACATTTTCCAGACTTCAGGCAATAATTCCATGAAGAGAGAACGTCGGATAGTTCCAGGAAATTTTAATAGTGTGGCAAGAGAAGAAATTCGGAATGGTTCCTGGAAGAGATCCAGGTTTTGGTTAAGAGAAATCCTGGAGGGTGTCTGGAATTCATTCCAGCTTACGTGTAATAGGTACAGTCAATAGGGTGGCGTAAGAGGAACGGGCCAGTGGATATGGGAGGGTCTTACAAGGGCGGACACGCGAGACGACATGGGTTGGCTTCGTGTGTAAATATATACAGGTTGGCGAAGGGAGAAAGAGGATCTCTCTCTCTCTCTCTCTCTCTCTCTCTCTCTCTCTCTCTCTCTCTCTCTCTCTCTCTCTCTCTCTCTCTCTCTCTCTCTCTCTCTCTCTCTCCATATAACTCCACGAAAAGACCGTAAGCCAACATTTAAACTCGGGTTGATTCACGTTGTACGTAAACTTTCATTTAATGAAATCGAAATGATGCAAACATTTTAATACTTCTTAACCTAACCATCTATGGTCTCACAGCTAAACTGCACCTCACAGCTGGTCTACACCTCACAGCTGACTCACACCTCACAACAGGGCCACACGTCGCTACTGACTCACACCTCACAGCTGACTCGCACCTTACAACTGGGCCACACCTAACAGCTCACTCACACCTTACAGCTGGGCCACACTTCACAGCTGGGACACACTTCACAGCTGGGACACACTTCACAGTTGACTCACACCCCACAGCTGGGCTTCATCTCACACCCATCCCACACCTCACAACTGGCCTGCACGCACCCTTCACATCATCGTTGACAGCCTCCTCCTCCTCCTCCTCCTCCTCCTCCTCCTCCTCCTCGTCCTTCTCCTGCAGCAAGAGAGCGCCGCTCGCTGCTCCTCGAGTCGAGGTGAGATTTCAAGAAAGATCTCTCACTCCAGGAGCACCACTGAATAGAGGACACTTCTGCCGCTCCTGGAGGAGCCTTGGGAACGCTACATCAACATGGTGTTTACATTTCTTTCTACACTCACGATCTACATTTGTAATTTATCGCGCTGCCTCGTCCTCTAGGACGGAGATGCGCTACTTAACAAACGGAATACATCAAGTCTTTGAGAGCCAGGCCGACGTCCTCGAAGGACCCAGGGGAACAGTCAAGAAGGATATATATATATCTATCTATCTATCTATCTATATATATATATATATATATATATATATATATATATATATATATATATATATATATATATATATATATATATTGCATGTTGATGGTTCGTTTTGTTGTGTTGACTGGAGGACGTCAAGTGGGTAGCGGTCACAAAATGGCCGGGTGTAAGTCAGAGGTCATAGGTCACGGTAGGAGGCAAGCTGTGGAAGAGGGAGTACAACACTCCCGGGAGGAGGAGGAGGAGAAGGAAGAAGAGAAGGAGGAGGAGGAGGAGAGGGAAGAAGAGAAGGAGGAGGAGGAGGAGGAGGAGGAGGAGAAGGAAGAAGAGAAGGAGGAGGAGGAGGAGGAGAAGGAAGAAGAGAAGGAGGAGGAGGAGAGGGAAGAAGAGAAGGAGGAGGAGGAGGAGAAGGAGGAGAAGGAGGAGGCAAGCTGTTGAGGGGTACAACATGAGAGTGACGGTAATGCTCTTAAGACAGAAGTGCCGTCGGTACCGACGGAGACAGGAGGAGTCCGAGATCCACCCACGTCGTCTGCCACTCCGTCAGGAGATGACCACACCGTTAGGATAACGCGGGGGCACCAGCCTTTGACGCCACGTCGGGAATAAACGCTGGAAGGTCCCTCCATACGAGACACACACACACACACATACCCTACCTCAGCACAAGACGATGTGGATGACTTGATATTATTCCTTCGTAATCAACAAGCCAGAGAGGGACACCATGACGCCACCAGAAGCCAATATATTCACGTCACTGACACACACTGGACTTGCAGGGAGGAACAGAATGATATATCATAATGTCTCATGGCGTTATCCTATAATACAAACGAGAGGGTTTTCATCTTTATGAAACACCAGAATGTTGTATGAATACTGAGGCACGATTCCCTTTGTCCCAGTGACAAGCGAACGTGACTCTAATGTGATGTTTAAACACTGTTTTTCTTGGTGCCTTGTGTGTGTGTGTGTGTGTGTGTGTGTGTGTGTGTGTGTGTGTGTGTGTGTGTGTGTGTGTTGTCTCCGGCGTCATCAAATCATCCATAAAAGTTTACAAAGCCCATATTTGCACTAGTGATTATTTTGGTTAATTCGTGTATAACACAAACGTATATAACCCGGCAATCATAGGTGGCAATTTCCCTTTGTGTGGAAAATAACAGCGGGATCAGGTATGGGTCACAAGTGATCAATGCGGAAAAAAAATGATTATTGATCGATTAGAATATGAAATAAATTTGGGATACGAGGGAACTGTAACCACACACACACACACACACACACACACACACACACACACACACACACACACACACAGGGTGGTCGGGATGTTGTGAGTCGATGGTCGGGATGTTGTGAGTCGGTGGTCGGGATGTTGTGAGTCGGTGGTCGGGATGTTGTGAGTCGGTGGTCGGGATGTTGTGAGTCGGTGGTCCCTGGCTGCTATGGGAGCCAAGGATCCCACTTTACCCCAGGCTTGGCTTAGGTTAAGTCAGGTCAACTGGTCTTGTCGGGTCAGGTCAGGTCAACTGGTCGAGTCGGGTCAGGTCAGGTCAAGTGCTTGGGGATGGAGAGAGCTGATGACCACCCCGGCTCACACCAGGCCTGGCTCGGGTCAGGTCAACTTTAGTGAGCCAGAAACTGACCCACCCCAGGCCTGGCTCGGGTCAGGTCAACTTTAGTGAGCCAGAAACTAACCCACCCCAGGCCTGGCTCGGGTCAGGTCAACTTTAGTGAGCCAGAAACTGATTCACAACACAACAGCCGGCAGACGAGGGGGCTCCCCCCCCCCAGACCAGCCTGCTCTCCCCAGCAGGTTGAGAGAGAGAGAGAGAGAGAGAGAGAGAGAGAGAGAGAGAGAGAGAGAGAGAGAGAGAGAGAGAGAGAGAGAGAGAGCGAGAGAGAGAGAGAGAGAGAGAGAGAGAGAGAGAGAGAGAGAGAGAGAGAGAGAGAGAATATGGCATGACGTCAGCTGAAGTTATGTTAACACACAGAGGAATTAAATGTATCATAAAACACCAAAAATGTTGAGTCCAGTAATCAAAAGGACACACATCTTGTAGATACATATCACGAGCATTAACAAAATGTTAAATCTAAACACAGATGTTAAATTCCCTGGTGATGCCTCGTAAATGTACCTAACACTGACCTCTCTCTCTCTCTCTCTCTCTCTCTCTCTCTCTCTCTCTCTCTCTCTCTCTCTCTCTCTCTCTCTCTCTCTCTCTCTATCTCTCTCTCTCTCTCTCTCTGGGGTTATCCAACATTTTGTGATGGATCTGTTCATCTGTAGCAACACGTAGTCTGAACTGACTAGATTTGTTAACTGATGATAAACACAGAGGTCAATAGAGGGTCACCAAGATAAGGTGTGGTTGTATCATTATGCCTCAGTAATGATGGTCAATATCTGGTCTGTATGTCGTCCCTTACTATTTCTTTTTATCATTTTCCTCTGTCTGGTGTTTAGGAATTTCATCTGACCCACACTGGTAAACGAGGCGAGAGAAGGAGGAATTTTAATTACAAGACTCCGAAGTGCATGTGAAAAACGACACTTCTCTGGAGGTGCTTGTGTGTGTGTGTGTGTGTGTGTGTGTGTGTGTGTGTGTGTGTGTGTAGGGGGGGTCTCGTCTGGGGCACAGGAGAACTTATGTTATGGTTTGTCCGGAGAAGATGATGATGATGATGATGATGATGATGATGATGATGATGTGATGATGATGATGAGAGGAATTTATCATCAAGTTGGACAAGTTAAGAATGGCTGTAAGTAAATAAGGAACTTCGCTGGTGACCGGCTGGTGTAAAAGGTTCCTGATACGTGGCTGGTACGTGTTCTGTGGTCATGAGAGAGGGAGGGACAAGGGGTGTGGGGTAGGGGGCTTCCGGAGGTCTGGCGTCTGTGTCTGTGTGGCTGCTGGACGTCTGTGGGGGACGTCTGTATGTACCAGTGAGGTTCTGGGGTCTTGGGTATGTGTCTGTATGGCTGCTGGACGTATATGGGGAAGCCTACATATGTCTGGGGGGTTTCTGGGGTGTTGAATCTCCGTTTGTGTGTCTGTTGGATGTGTATGAGGGGTATATATGTGGCTTGAGGGAGGGCGCAGGTGTGTGAGGGAAGACAGACACGTCAACACTGCAGGTAAACATGACTGAATGAAAGACTTACTGATGGTGATACAGAGAGGGAGGTACAGAGAGGGAGGTACAGAGAGTCAGATACATAGAGGGAGGTACAGAGAGGAAGGTACAGAGAGTCAGATACAGAGAGGGAGGTACAGACAGAGTCAAGTACAGAGTGGGAGGTACAGAGAGGGCGGTAGAGTGAGGGAGGTACAGAGAGTTAGATCCATAGAAGGAGGTACAGAGAGGGCGGTAGAGTGAGGGAGGTACAGAGAGTTAGATCCATAGAAGGAGGTACAGAGAGTCAGATAGTGAGGTAGGTACAAAGAGGGAGGTACAGAGAGAGTCGGGTACAGAGTGGGAGGTACAAAAACCAGACCATAAACACCCTTGCTGGAAACACTGGTAGCGCATTTGGCGATGGGTGTCACTTCCATGACCTTTGTCATCTCCTTGTGTTCCCCCTCCCCCCCCGTCCCCCTGTCCTCCCACTGTCTTCACCGTGTCCTCGCCTTGTCTTCTCCCTGTCCTGGGCTGGCCTCGACCCGCCTCTGTTCCCTTGCCGATCACGGGACGCATCAGGTGGAATGGTGTAAATTGGGTTCAGTTGGAATTCCTGGTCCCACGAGAGTGTATCTGGGTGTTCCGTCTGGAATGGGGCAGTCGCTTCTCAGGCAGTCTGTCTGTTTCTCTCTCTGTCTTTGTCTCTGTCTCTCTGTCTCTGTCTCTGTTTCTCTGACTATCTGTCCATCTATCTATCTGTGAACTGTGTTAATCTGTTTGTATATCCGTCTACCACCTGTCTACAGGCTTGATCAACCGTCCGTTTAGTTCTCCCCTTTATATCCTTTTCTACTGTCTCACTGTAAGTTTCTCTGGCCACTCTCTACCGTCTCTTTCTGTCTCTATTTGTTTCTCTGGAGCTTCTCAATTCGTCCCTGCTAGGGTGTCAGATTTTGACTCTATCTTGTCAAGGGTCCCGCCTTATATATCCAGTTTCATTCCATTCCAGCTTCTTCCTCTCTCGTATCACTAAATGTGAAGCTGTGGAGGCGTTTGAGGCTCTCATTGTTTATCAACTTGCAACTGTACCCATTCAGCTGATTGGAATACTGGAGAAAAATATTCAAAACTCAATTTCTAAATCAAGTTACTTTCCTTATTTCATCTAATATCATTTTAGCATCAGATCCTCTGACCAGTAACTATATTTTCTTTTACTACAGCCAAACATTTAGATATATATGTACCAAGTGGCATCAGTAATCCTTCCAGGGGTTAGATCTCTCATAGAGTGACTGTAGGAGGTAAGAGCATCAGTAAGACGTACTGGATCCCATGTGAGGAGGACAGAGAAGGGTTCAGATCTAACACTGGTCATGGCGTCCTCAGCCTTGCACAACACACCCCAGGTTGTCCAACTCTAACCTCTGACTTTCGAGTGTGTGTTTTTTTTTTTTCTACCACAAGTTTACTGTTTTTCTCCCTCCAACTCTCCGTTTTCTTCGCCAACTCCTCCCGGCTGTTGACATGGGACGGTCTGGTGTTTGATGGACAGTTTTTGGTGACGATGATTGTGGATGTGATCTGAATACCTTGACATCTCTCTCTCTCTCTCTCTCTCTCTCTCTCTCTCTCTCTCTCTCTCTCTCTCTCTCTCTCTCTCTCTCTCTCTCTCTCTCTCTCTCTCTCTCTCTTTATATATATATATATATATATATATATATATATATATATATATATATATATATATATATATATATATATATATATATATATATATATATGATAGACTTATTCATGTTAAGATATATTGGAATAGTACAAAATACTTTTAGCAAAACCTCTTATAGAAAGCAAGCAAGACAAGATCAAAAAGACTTCTACAAAGTGATATTAATGGGATCTTGTGAAGTCACTAACAGTCTTGTGGATCAAAGCGACAAACACATCTGATCATCTGTGTTGGCATTTCTTTGATCGTGAGAGAAGGTGTTTTTCTGGTCTTTAATTGCAGATGTTGCGATAAACACGAGGAAGCTTTGAACTCTGGGCTGTCAGTAATGTGTGTTATGAGATTTAATGATCTGACAATATAGGTATCATGACAACATTATATTTCTTCATTAGTGGAGAGATAAATGATGAGAAATACAGTTGCACAAGATTACACGAAGGATACTAGGAGATAAAGGGACGTTTGGTACACCACTGGTCAAATGAAATCTAGTCAAATTGTGAAAAAAAAAAGTGGTTCTTAGTGTCTGCATATATTTCCTTGACATTACTGGGTTCTGTAACATCATATTAACCTTCTGTAATGTTAGAGGTTCGTAAGGCATCTATAGTAAGTCCATCTTAACTTAGTTTACAAAAGGTTATGAATTACTCGTCCACTACAACAACCTTGAGTTTACATCTAGTGGTTTGAGTTTACAATGTGGCCAAG
Organism: Panulirus ornatus; assembly: GCF_036320965.1. Taxonomy (NCBI): domain Eukaryota; kingdom Metazoa; phylum Arthropoda; class Malacostraca; order Decapoda; family Palinuridae; genus Panulirus; species Panulirus ornatus. The sequence continues at coordinate 14,963,411 of NC_092263.1, read as the reverse complement.
ATGTGTTTTGATTTACGTGTACGACTGAAACATGAATGAATCACTTGCGTGAATCACTTAGGCCAGACTCTACGTAATGAATCAGTTGTATGAACCAATCAGGTCAGACTCTGCATATCAAAACCTCATCTTGCTCTCACCACATCACCGACTGCTTCACTCGCGGCGTTTCGAATCATGCAAATTTGCAGAGAGAAGAAAATGAAGCAAGACACAAAAGAAAGAAGCATGTTTCAGTTCACCGTCTCTGTGAACAGCTAGTGTGTGTTGGTCGGTGAACAAAATTCTCTTCTTTCCGTGGGCACTCAAGTTTGGCCAGCTGTTAAAGTTATGGGTTTCCAGTTGCCCTAACCTCAAAGGACCAGGATAAATGAAGCATTTCCAGCGCTCTGAGGACACGTAGCCTCTAGCTAAGTCCTCAGAGGTAGATCTAGACCTGTGTGAACTGATGTCTGAAATGTGTGGCAGACATGTGACTGTCCTAAGAAGAGAGACAGAGTGAAAAGGAATCGAGCAAAGACAGTAAACAGTGTTGAATAGACAAGGTGAAACAAGTGCCTCAGAGTGGCACAGAAGGGATCCAGCTGTGTGGGGGCACAGACCAAACCCTGGGAGTCGAACCCTAGATCTAATCAATAAATGATGAAAACACTCACCAGGAAGCAGTGTGACTTATCCTCACAATCTCAACCGGTGGGAGACGAAAGATTAGACAGAATGAAGTGAGACAAAAGTGAAGGAAATGTAATCTCAACTCTGTTCTCTGAGTGGCGCCGCTGCAGAATTGAAATTACATTTCACAAGAGATTTTGTTTGGGGGTAAAAGACGAGATTAAGATAGAGAGAAATGAAGAACAACGAAGACATAGACAAGGAATGGACCGAGACTACATGTGGAATATTGTCTCTGTGTACAAGGTGAAGGATTAACGGAAGAAAACGGAGGGAAGAGAGTGAAACAAGGGGGCACCAAATTAAACAAGACACGGCTCGAAGACCTGGGGAAATTTTTTGTTAGTGTTTGTGTTGGACCATTAGCGTGAACCAGGGGATCCTGCCAGGGAGGAGGCAACGGCCAGGCCCGCCCATCCGCCGGCAGACACACGCCAGCAAACGTGAAAGTTTTCGTGATGAAAGAAGGATTGTGTGAGGGACGAGGGAGGGAGGGAGGGAGGGCTACACGGAGGGAGGGAGGGAGAGGCACCAGGACCCGTGTTGGAGGGAGGGAGTGAAGGGAGGGAGGGAGAAGCAGTGTTGGAGGAAGGACCGCATTAAGGGAGGTTCTTCATATTGTGTCGTAAACTGGTTGGCTCCGGTTCTGCCTCTGAGTAAACCACTTCTACCAATCCTTCGCTTGTGAGTCAGCCACATTTACCAATCCCCTGCTTGTGAGTTGGCCATTTCTACCAGTCTTCTGTTTCTGAGTCGTCAGTCACTTCTTCCATATCCTCTGCCTGTGAGTCTGGCATCTCGGCTCACATTTCTCCAGCGGGGATCATCACCCAGAGCTATGTTTCGTCGCTTGGTACACGGATCATCATTATAGGAGACGTAGGCTCGTGTCTGCAATGTGTTTACCTGGAGCTCTTACCTTGACGCGTCCTTCGCCTTTGCTCTTCGTGTTTGTAGTCGAATTCAGGATCATTCTGTCTGTCTGAGCTGTTGCTACGTGTACGTACAACACTGGATTACTTCCTTGTCAACTTCTTACCATATATTTGCATGTGTGTGTGTGTGTGTGTGTGTGTGTGTGTGTGTGTGTGTGTGTGTGTGTAGCCTCAAGGTCCAGACTCTCATGTCAAGTTATTGTATCTGGACGAGAGATCCTCTTTTATCTATTTCTTCACATTATGTGGGGAGAAGATTCGACACTATTTACAATATTTCAAGACACATCTCCTCTTCCTTATTGGTTTTATGAGGATTCAATTCACTATCTATGTTCAAAAAAACAGAAATTTGTGGCTCACAATTTAAAGTAACCCAGTTCCCCCTTTTAAACAAGTTCGTAGATTCCATTTATGATTCACATTTAGATAAATCATGCCACCCCCCCAGTGTAAAGATAATTTTATCTCCAGCAATATTAATTAAGTTAGGTCTGAAATAACGTTAATCTTATATATTCACAAGGCAGAGTGATAAATCTTTTCCCTGGCTACATGCTAGTGCATGTGTGTATGCATAAAATACATGACTGAATTTTACTTAAGCATGTATGTATTCATGTATGTATGGATGTATGTGTGCATGCAGGGTTGGTATTGATGAGTCCAGTCATAATAGAAACAATAATAATCATAATGATGATAATAGATGATAATAAAAATTATATATTTTTGATACCAATCACCTTTCCCACCTTAGCGAGGTAGCGTCAGGAACAAACGAACAATGGTTTCAGCTGCCACGTATAACACCACGAGACCAGGTCTTCCCCTCACCACTTCAATATACCCTGTGTGTCTGACCATCCACAGCTCCCCCCCACCCCCACTCCCTTATACCGTTCGTCCAAATAATCGAAGGAGAAAGTGCGAGGGAGGGAGTGAGGGAGTGAGGGAGGGAGGGAGTGAGTGAGGGAGGAAGGGATGGGAAAGAATGAGGGTTTTAAATCGTCCAGATATCAGGTTTGTGAGTGACAGTGCCCCAGGCAGAACTGAAGCAGAGCCATGGGTGTTCTTTCGTCCCCACATCAAAAACATTTTCGGTGAAAAATGGTGTCGGGCAGAAATGATTTTTAACAGTTGCATTTAGACGTCGAGCGGCAGGAAATTGATATTTTCTGACTTCGGTAGATGTATTGAGAGAGAGAGAGAGAGAGTTAGAGAGAGAGAGAGAGTTAGAGAGAGAGAGAGAGAGAGAGAGAGAGAGAGAGAGAGAGAGAGAGAGAGAGAGAGAGAGGCGGGTGAAATGACTGATGGTGCTTTTCAGTACAAGGACACAAGTTAGGCAGTGAAGTATAAGGGATAAGGGATATGTAGAATATAAGTGAGAAGTACAACATAAGTGTTGTAAGTATTAGCTAACCATATTCTTAACCTAATCTATCGTCATTTCGGCACCACAACTCTATCATTTTCTTACTCACAAAAGCACAATTCTCTCGACGATCAAAGATGGCTTAACAAAATCGAATTCAGCTATTGATATCTTCGACAAAAATGGATCTTAATGATTTCCATCAAATATTGCCTCTTCCCCCACTACACAATAAGTGTATCTGAAGTATTTCCATACTTATCTCACACACTACAAGTACATAACACAAGCCACAGGGATCTCTACCCCACATTAATGATATACTCATGACGTTTCCCTAACAGAAAGAGGCTGTTCACCGTGGCTATGTAGTCCTCACATACAACATTAACACATAGGTACATGTAGTAAGTGAACACATTAATGCCCCGTATATATGTACAACCTTTTCAACATACAGATGAACATGTTTTTTCTGTTCGAGGTATCATGGGAGCGGGAGACTTTAAGAACACAATTCATGTTATAGATCAGCAAGTAATATCGCTCCCTGGTCGTGCTAAACGCTTGCATCGACAGCTTTATTGCACAGCCGAGCAGGCAGCAATAGCAGGAGCAGGAAGGGAACTAAACAGCTAAGTCCCCTGACACGTTCTTGAGAATTTTCCCACAGGAGATATTATCACAAGTGTTTGCATGTTTGCACCTTTAGTGCTTGCCCGCCTGCTTGCCTGCGCCTTGAAGACGAGCACACACAGGCACTGGAGCATTCTCCTGTGTCCCGGCCGGACCATGGTGGTCCTCTCCACACCCACTCCTGTGTCCTGGGACCATGGTGGTCCTCTCTACACCCTCTCCTGTGTCCTGGGACCATGGTGGTCCTCTCCACATCATCTCCTGTGTCCTGGGACCATGGTGGTCCTCTCCACATCATCTCCTGTGTCCTGGGACCATTGTGGTCCTCTCCACAACCACTCCTGTGTCCTGGGACCATGGTGGTCCTCTCTACACCCTCTCCTGTGTCCTGGGACCATGGTGGTCCTCTCCACATCATCTCCTGTGTCCTGGGACCATTGTGGTCCTCTCCACACCCAATCCTGTGTCCTGGGACCATGGTGGTCCTCTCTACACCCTCTTCTATGTCCTGGGACCATTGTGGTCCTCTCCACATCATCTCCTGTGTCCTGGGACCATTGTGGTCCTCTCCACATCATCTCCTGTGTCCTGGGACCATTGTGGTCCTCTCTACCTTCCTGTGATCTTTGCCCCTTGAACACGACGGTACGACCCTTGAACACGATAGTACGACCCTTGAACACGATAGTACGACCCTTGAACACGACGGTACGACCCTTGTTTATGACGACCTGGCTTTACAGCGCTGCCAGCACCAGCTCTAGTGAGATGCAGCAGCGTTGCCAGCACCAGACTGGCGAGAGTGATCGAACGGGAAATGAACATGGAGTCAGGTTTTGCCAGTGGGATGCCAAGGCGAGATTAATGCACGGACGAAACGTATATGGAATACCAGGTAAGAGAATATTGTCCAGGCGAAAGTAATGTGTGTTTTGAATAAATGACTCGGCGAGAATAATTCCGGGAAAGAATGAATAAACTGGCAAGAGTAATGTCCTGCGGGGAGCGATATTGCCGCCATTAATGCCATGGCGAAAGTGATGCAGGGGCTGGAGAGATGCCATGGCAAGAGCAGCGCCATGAGGAGGAAGAGGAGGCCATGGCAAGAGCAGCGCCATGAGGAGGAAGAGGAGGCCATGGCAAGAGCAGTGCCATGAGGAGGAAGAGGAGGCCATGGCAAGAGCAGCGCCATGAGGAGGAAGAGGAGGCCATGGCAAGAGCAGCGCCATGAGGAGGAAGAGGAGGCCATGGCAAGAGCAGCGCCATGAGGAGGAAGAGGAGGCCATGGCAAGAGTGGTACGAGGGAATGTATGACGTCATGGCGAATATGATTCCGCGTACACAGCGATGATGACGTGGGTTCTAAGTAGGTCATGCAATGGCGAGAACACTGGCGCTCAATTGGGAAACGGAGATAACTTATGGTTGATAAAAGCCCCATGGAAGATACTGGTCTCCATATATACGTATGTATACTCCATATAAACGACGTATAACGAAAGGAGCGTTCAACGAAGCTTCGTTAACAGCAGGTTGCGGTAGACAGCTGTCGATGTGGGAAGAGAGAAGAGTCACCTGTGCATGAGAGAGAGAGAGAGAGAGAGAGAGAGAGAGAGAGAGAGAGAGAGAGAGAGAGAGACCTTATGAATGACTGAGGAAGAAGACCATTAAAAACTTGTAAGAAAAGAAACCTCGTCTCTGATGTGTGAGAGAAAGAAACCGAATGAATGCGGGAGAAAGATATCTTCCGCGGAATGAAAATGAATGAACCTTCATGAGTCACGATATAGAAACCATCCAACATGAGTGACGATGGATCCATGAGAAGTTACAGGAGAAACCTCGATAGATTTATGAGGAAGAAACCTCGATAGATTTATGAGGAAGAAACCTCGATAGATTTATGAGAAGAAACCTCGATAGATTTATGAGGAAGAAACCTCGATAGATTTATGAGGAAGAAACCTCGATAGATTTATGAGGAAGAAACCTCGATAGATTTATGAGGAAGAAACCTCGATAGATTTATGAGGAAGAAACCTCGATAGATTTATGAGGAAGAAACCTCAATAGATTTATGAGGAAGAAACCTCGATAGATTTATATCGAGAGAGAGAAACGTTTTTCCGATCAAGACGCGAATAAACGTTTTCGTCCCCCTGACACACACACACACACACACACACGCACACACACACAGACACACATAATCCTCTGTGGTTTATTGTGTGCTTGTGTAAAAGTGTGAAACACGATCCAGCCCAGCATTGCTGGCCAGGTCTTCTGTATACACAACATTTCTGGGTTTATATCTTCACCTTCATATATATATATATATATATATATATATATATATATATATATATATATATATATATATATATATATATATATATATATATATATATATTACTAACCCACCTAGTTCTTGCAAGAACTGACGGGTCTTTGAACCAACATAATATTACCTTCGTCTCAACACACACGAGTGTGTAGGTTGTGGTCAAGAGCACGGATGAACACACTGGATCGCCTCCTTGCCAATAATCCAATACTGTGTGTGTGTGTGTGTGTGTGTGTGTGTGTGTGTGTGTGTGTGTGTGTGTGTGTGTGTGTGTGGAACTCCATTTACCTGCTTCAACAGAGCTTAGACGTGTCGTCCCCCTTTGTTTCCTACAGCCGGGTCACAACCCTCCCTACGGAAAGGGGCGTCCCCATGATTACCCCCCCCCTGTCCACAGGTGTATTGCCCCATAGGTGTAGGTGTTGATGCTCAGTCTATACTCTCCCACTGTGTACCGTGACCACGTCTCTAGAGGGAAAATCAAATCCAGAACACGTAATTTATTTTTTCACTTACCTCCAGTTTTGTGATACGATTCGGTTTTGTGATACGATTCTCACCCAAAGATAGATCCAAAAATGCAGGTTTCATATCGACAGGAATTCTTAAAAACGCAGAGTGTGTACTGATGTAAGCAACAATCAAATAATGATACACAGCTATTTGTGAAGTGGGTTACACATCCAGTATTTTGCAAGTACAAACACATCTGTTGACATTTGTAAATGGAGATAAACTCGTGGAAAATAGGTGGGGGTAATCATATTATTTTATTTCATTTATTTACCCCAATGGAAAAAAAAAAGGTGAGCAAATACGTGACAATGTTCGAAATGGAAGATCAAGGACGTTTGGCCTGTCCAGCACAGGTGCATTTGTATTGGTTGATTGTAACGATGACCAAACATGTGGGACAGAATATGACAGAAAGTGACAGCAGCCAGAGAGTGCTCACAGAAGAGATACATGCTCTCAACACTTGTCATTTTCTTGAGATGAATAGAAAGTATGAAAATTACTTGAGAAACAGTCTGAAAGTTTGGGAATATTGTTGTCGTGTGTTTGAAAGATGAGTCAAAGCGAGAGAGAAGGGGACGAAAACAACAGAGGGAAAAAAACTGTTGCAGAAAATTGACTGTAAACATTAGTGGCAGAGGAACCCGAGATGAAACAGAGGAAATGAATAAATCAGAAGGTTGACCAGGGAGATGAAGTCATATCATAACTTTATTTGTCATTTACTGACACCGAAATCCACGCACACATGACTTGCAAACAACTAACGAGAGGTGGGTGTATACCGTGTATGAAATGAGATGGCAGCAGTCTATATATGTGTACGTTAAATACTCACTGAACATAATGTATAGTCCAGGGAAACATGAAGCTCTCGTATGCAAATGAGATAATGAAATATATTCTGTATCTAATCGCTTTTGGGGATGTTTTGATCTCATTGTCCTGGGTATAAGGCCTGTGAGTTGTGAGCCGTAGGCACTATAGCTCAAAGGCTTTAGAGGTAAGAAACCATATTATGAGTTACGTGGGTATATGTGAGTGTGTGCCTATGTAGGTTTATGACCGGTGAGAGGGCATGAGGGAAATGAGTTGTATATGTTGTATGTGTTGTGGTATGAGTGTATGACTGGAACGAGTATATATATGAGGATTGTAAATGAGTGTATGAGTGATGTCTGCCTCAGATGATATACTTAAGTGCTGTTTAGTATGGAAAAAATTAAATGGATGTGTGAATATGATGTTTTTTGAGAGATCATAACGTGAGAATGGAAGAACAAGGTGTAACATATGTATGTATAGCTGTATGATGTCTGGGGTGTGTATTTCTCGTATTGCTGTATGAGTAGAGTGGGGTTGTATACGAGAGGTGTGGGTGTATGAGTAGGGTTTATGTATGAAGTAAAATAGATGGATCTTGTCAGACTTTTTGATGTTAAGTAACAAATTTCAGTGGAAATCTCTTCTTATAACCCACGCTACATGGAGCTTATGTTCCATATACAGTCTCTCTCTCTCTCTCTCTCTCTCTCTCTCTCTCTCTCTCTCTCTCTCTCTCTCTCTCTCTCTCTCTCTCTCTCTCTCTCTCTCTCTCTCTCTCACAGTGTGGCCTATGCCTCACCAGGGCACATAATGGACGCCAGGAGGACCAAAACTCCCCAGTACACATAGCAGCCCACGTGTGGCACGGGGTACAAGGCTCACACAGCTGCTGAATGTGTCATACCCAGATACATCACCTCATTAACCACCTCACACACCAGCCACCTCACACACCAGCCACCTCACACACCAGCCACCTCACACACCAGCCACCTCACACACCAGCCACCTCACACACCAGCCACCTCACACACCAGCCACCTCACACACCAGCTACCTCACACACCAGCTACCTCACACACCAGCCACCTCACACACCAGCCACCTCACACACCAGCCACCTCACACACCAGCCACCTCACACACCAGCCACCTCACACACCAGCCACCTCACACACCAGCCACCTCACACACCAGCCACCTCACACACCAGCTACCTCACACACCAGCTACCTCACACACCAGCCACCTCACACACCAGCCACCTCACACACCAGCCACCTCACACACCAGCCACCTCACACACCAGCCACCTCACACACCAGCTACCTCACACACCAGCTACCTCACACACCAGCCACCTCACACACCAGCCACCTCACACACCAGCCACCTCACCCACTAAGCACCTTTGCCAGCTCCCTCACAGCTACCTCACACACCAGCTACCTCACACACCAGCCACCTCACACACCAGCCACCTCACACACCAGCCACCTCACACACCAGCCACCTCACACACCAGCCACCTCACACACCAGCCACCTCACACACCAGCCACCTCACACACCAGCCACCTCACACACCAGCCACATCACACACCAGCCACCTCACACACCAGCCACATCACACACCAGCCACCTCACACACCAGCCACCTCACACACCAGCCACCTCACCCACTAAGCACCTTTGCCGGTCCCTAAGCACCTTGCCTCTCTTGCCCCCCGACCCCCACCCCCAGGGGGCGGCCGTCAAAGACCCCCCCCCCCCCCCCAACAGTGGAGAGTGACCGTGGAAGCTGCTCAGGAAGTCTTACTCTCGCCACCTCACTCGCCCATCACTAAGACTTACCCCATCTTTACCATCGTCTTTTACGACATGATTTCCCCCCTTCCTTTCCCCCCTTCTCTCTCTCTCTCTCTCTCTCTCTCTCTCTCTCTCTCTCTCTCTCTCTCTCTCTCTCTCTCTCTCTCTCTCTCTCTCTCTCTCTCTCTCTCTCTCTCTCTCTCTCTCTCTACGGTCTGAACATAAGGAAAGAGAAATCCTACCATGTCGTTTTCAGTTTTCCAATGATGATCCTTTAACTCCTTAGAAAATGATGAACAAACTTTCATTTTCCTTTTTAAATTTTCGTACAGCAGGAGACCCTGGGAGACGAGCGGTGCTTCTACGGCAAAAAGTTGCAGGTTTATGGTTCAGTTCAAAGGGTTAACTTCTTATCGTAGTGCCAGTAGGATACAAGAGGGAATGTGTGGTGTAGTTCTACGCCTCATGATGTGATGGTTGCTGTAGATGCCGTAGTGTTATCACGACCCACACGGATGTAGACCAGTCCCTTCCTCATTTGTTCACCTCTCATTTATCTCCTCTTCCTCCTACTAATTTGCATACATATACCCTTTTCTTCTTTTCCATTTTCTTCTTTTTTCCTCCTCCTCCTTCTTCTTCTTCTTCTTCTTCTTCTTCTTCTTCTTCTTCTTCCTCTTCTTCTTCTTCTTCTTCTTCTTCTTCTTCTTCTTCTTCTTCTTCTTCTTCTTCTTCTTCTTCTTCTATAGCCTTTCTGATTCTTTGTCAAATGCTTCCAAATTCTCGTCATCTATTAGCAGATCTTATACCCTAGAGACGCCCACACGACTCGTTACTTAGAAATACGATCTAATACGAAGACCTTCCTCACCTGGAGACGAACACCTGTACACCCAGCGGCTACACCGTCGCTCCAACCACCTCACACCCAGCAGCTACACCGTCGCTCCTACCACCTCACACCCAGGCACTCCACAACACCTACATGAAACAATCCCTGGGCGGAGGGGCGGGAACTCGCCTTTATTAAGTCGTCGTCAAATACTTGACAAGTCAAGGGTCTGCTGGGGTCATGTTCGGGAAGGCAATGGGCTCCCTCAGTCCATCTACTCGTGTCCTGAACTCATCTACCCACGTCCCTCCTTTCCATTACCCAAGTCCTCAACCTCCTCTACCCTTTGTCCTTCCTCATCCTCCTCCTCCTCCTCCTCCTCTTCCTTTAACCATGGCCGACACTGCCATTCTCCTGTCTCCCGACCTTCCCAACATGTGACATGTTTCCTACTGGAGACGGACGCTGACGAGGGGTTTAGCGAGGTGCTCGCCAGGTTCCCCTCGCCACTGAGGTCCCTAAATACGAGGAGATAATCCTCCGCCACCACAGCCAACACCACCGCCACCACAGCCAACACCACCACCGCCACCACAGCCAACATCACCTCCGCCACCACAGCCAACACCACCTTCGCCACCACAGCCAACACCACCTCCGCCACCACAGCCATCAGCGCCACCACCACTCATCCCACAACTGCACAATGTCTCCTACACGTTATCTCCCTCACACGCCTGTATCCTCCACCACCATTCTCCATACTCCCACATCCTCCATCATTATCTCCTACACACCTACACCCTCTCCCACAATGACCCATACTCCTGTACCTACCGCTACCCTCCCTCACACACGCACGTACGCATTACACCAACGCCCTCAAACACACACACACTTACTAAACTTTAATTCCATACACCAACTGGGCTCTACACCCACATACACACCTGGCCGAGGCAGGCTTCCGCCCATCACACATCCTTTTAGCGTTGTCCGGATCCACAGGATCAAAGCGCAACACAAAAGAATCCCATTATACAAATGTGTACAGATAAAAAACCCTCTTTGATGCCGTCGACCCTTGTACCGTGTTGAGTGTATGGACCCTGATCCCGTGTTGATTATGTGGACCCTGATCCCGTGTTGATTGTATGGATCCTAATTCCATATTAATTATATGGATTCTGATCCCATTTTGATCATGTTGGAACTTGATTCCATGGTGATTATGTGGGATTGGATTCTATGTTTATTGAGTAGACACAGGATTTTAACAGGGGTCTGACTACCGACTGGAAATCTTCGACAGATGATACATGGAAATAAGGAATTTCTTTTTTGCCAATAGAGAGATCAAGTGTTCAGACTGCTGTCCTTCGAGTCGGTGGACAATAACGGAGAACATTTTAAGGATAATATTGGTACAAAATGGTTGATTTAAGGACGTTAAAAGGACGCAGCGTTTTGCAAAGTCTCCTCATATGTAGAGAACAGTGTGACACACGCACAGCACTCGCCAGGGGCTGAGAGAGAGAGAGAGAGAGAGAGAGAGAGAGAGAGAGAGAGAGAGAGAGAGAGAGAGAGAGAGAGAGAGAGATCGCCCACGTGGGTTATGAATAGAAATTAGCAACACACCTCGAGAGCCGTGAGAAAGTTTGTGAATCCATCAGAATCTCATTGTCGAATCATCCATCCAATTACAGCTTTTCTGGGTGATTAGCAAACCAATCTGAATCAAGACCTTGAGAGAGAGAGAGAGAGAGAGAGAGAGAGATAGAGAGAGAGAGAGAGAGAGAGAGAGAGAGAGAGAGAGAGAGAGAGAGAGAGAGAGAGAGAGAGAGAGGTGCCCAGTAATTGCTGGAGGAGAAAGATATTGCCTTACCTGATTGGTCCTGCTAATCTAATGCATCTCCACCGGCTTTTCCACTGGGAAATAGATAAGATAGATAGACAGATGAATAGATATCTCGCGGATATCAGCGAGGACACGCAGCTATCTGCTGGCCACAGCTTCCGTGTAGAGTGGGATAAAGTGTCTTTTTTTTGGCCATGTTTTATCTGGACTTGTCTGGTCATGTGTGTGATGGGAGGAGCCCTGTGTGTGTGTGTGTGTGTGTGTGTGTGTGTGTGTGTGTGTGTGTGTGTGTCTGTCTGTATATATGTGTGTGGGTTTGTATATATGTGTGTGTGTGTGTGTGTGTGTGTGTGTGTGTGTGTG